>NW_026068171.1:928740-959711 GCF_014885135.2 Alexandromys fortis
CAATGGTACAGAGGAACTTTGGGTGACTGTCCAGGCAGCGAGATGTCTCTGTCATTTCTAGAGTTTTGGACTTCCTGTTTACTTAGGTATTATTATATCCTTCTGGAGTCTTTGATGGAGTTGAAGAATGATTATAGTTTTTCTTAGTTATAATAAGAGATAAAATATATATATAAATATTGTAACTGTAATTCTTACTTGATAACTGTTTTCTTATATGTAATTTTACTATGTTAAAGTTAAAGCCTTTCTTTTTTTGTTTAAACAGAAAAAGGGGAAATGATAGAGGTGGATCTTGTATCTGTTGCTTTCATTGGTTAATAATAAAGAAACTGCCTCGGCCCTCATAGGACAGAAAATTAGGTGGGTGGAGTAAATAGAAGAGAATGCTGGGAAAAAGAAGCTGAGTCAAGGAGTCGCCATGATTCTCCCACTCCAGACAGACGCAGGTTAAGATCCTCCCTGGTAAGCCACCTCGTGGGCTACACTGAATATTAGAAATGGGTTAGAACAATATGTAAGAGCTAGCCAATAAGAACTAATGGGTCAGGCAGTGTTTAAAAAAATACAGTTTCCATGTAATTATTTCGGGGCATAACCTAGCCATGCGGGCGGCTGGGTGCCGGGGACGCAGCCTGCCACCGCCCCTCCATCAACATGAGCTCACAGAGCAGTGGGGTGGGCTGCTCACTATGTGGTGAGCAACTGAGCAGGTTCCCAACAGTGAGCAGGCACGTGGGTAGGGACATGTAACGACACATCGTATGGATCAGAATTGGACATTTATTACTTAGAGGAGAGAGAGAGAGAGAGAGAGAGAGAGAGAGAGAGAGAGAGAGAAGGGAGAGAAGGAAAAGAGAAAAAAGAGAGACAGAGAAAAGGGCTGAGAGACAGAGAAACACATGCACGCACCAGGAGGGGACAGAGAGAAATCCAAGATGGCGATGAGAGGTCAGGGGTCGCCAGGAGTGGGCGTAGCTTGTCTCTTAAAGGGACCAAGGACCAAAACCATAAAATTCCTGGGTCTTTTTTATAAGAAAAAACAGGAGATTAGACACCCCAGTTTGACGGAATTGGGGCAGCGGATTCTCAAAATTGCTTCCAGCTGATTTGTGGATGTTGTCTTTGGGAGGGGAGAACCTGAGAAGGCTGTGTGCTGGCCATGTCCTGGCATAGCTGGTTTCTTTGCTCCCGACAGGTGTCTGTGGCATGGAAATGTCTGGTGTCTCCTATCCTGTTTAAGGTATTGGCAGAACAAAGTTAAATTAAGGAAAAAAAATTTAGGATCAGGGAATTGAGGGGGATGTATCTGACCTGTTTAAGGTGGATTCTTTAATTCTGCTCCCTGGAACTCACAAGAAAGAATTCCTTGAATTTGTGAAAACAGACGTTTTAGACACATAATGACTGTGGCTTTTATTTTTGTTCAATGAAAAGTATTTTTTAAGACTACGGAAGGCTGCATAAGAGAGAAATTTGATTTGAAATTTATTAATTTATTTATTTTGGGTGAGGTAACCTGGCAAAACCTCTCAGCTATCAAACTGTCAGAGATCTTTGAGAAGGATAAGATTTACTTGAGTTACTGATTTAAAAAATAACAGAGAACTTACTTGGTTGGCACCCAGAGCTACTCTTTTTTTTGGGTCCTCCATGGTCGCTAAGGTTTCACTTGATCTTTGCTGCTTAGCACAGGGCATGCCAGGCTCCAGAAGACCCTGTGGGCTAAGAAATCTGTAGGAAGACAGGCCTACCTTATCAATTCCAGCGATTCCTTCCATGTCTAGAGGTCTTTAGCTTAGATGAAAGGCAGTTTTGCCCAATGGTAAGCACTTGGCAGTCGAAGTGAACTGCAGAAGGACGTTGTTCTGTGTGCCCATTTGTCCTCTGTCTTCTTTGGAGGAAATAAGAGTGTTGCTGCTAGGAGCCAACCTGTCTCTTTTTGTTATAAAAAGTTTTTTAATAATTAAATATTTAAATATCACATTCCCCAGATCTCTGAGCAGTTGAGGGCTGTTTATTAGGTATAACTGCAGTATAGAATCTGTCTGGAAGGTTGGGTAAGAGCTTGACTGTACTGGCTCTTAACAGGTAAGATTTACACTCATAAAAAGGCAGAAAGAAGAAACTTCTTGCAATAGAAGGTTAATAGCAGAACCGACAATGGTAGAGAACAGCTTAATGTATTTTAAGAGACTTAAGAGTACATACCAGTTTAAAATATGAAACTTATGATTTTGTAGTCTGAAATGAAATGTAATGAACAATTATTATACACAGAAAGAATGAACAGGAATTGGGCAACGCGGATGCTTTTGATGGGCACTATCAAAAGGATGCCACTGTGCAAAGCACATGTAACAGAGTTAACAGGAAAATTTTAGTGAAAACTGGGGGGGAGAAGGCAGGGTATACATAAATAAAACTGGGAGAGCTTGGTCACCTGACCTGGCTCTCAGCCAAGAAGGCAAAAAAGTCACCTGACCCCAGACAACATGGCAGCAACCACATGTTGTATGAATAAAGTTACAATTTTTGAGCTGCAAGGATTTTAAGCTTAATAAGAGGGACCTAAAGGCATGATCTGCCCTGTCGCTGAGCCGCCATGCCACAGCACAAGCTGCAGAGGGGAGCAAAAGGCTGGAACCAAAAAAACTGCACCATGCCATGGCTAGAATTGAAAAGGCCAGCTAGAATTTAAAAGAGCCCGGGAGCTGGTTGCTATCCAGAGCCAAAATCGTGAAAACCCGTGCAAACAGTGGTATCCAAGGCCTATATCAGAACGTCTTCCAAGGCAACATAGGTGGGATGCAAATCGGCCACTCCAAGCAGTGTTTACAATGACGGGGAGAAGAGAAAAAGGAAAGAGAAGAAATGAAAAAAAAAAAAGATAAAGAAACTTAGGACCCTGGATCCCCAGTGAAATGCACTGCACGTGGAGTGTGCAGTGCTAAACATGCGGTCAGACTGACCCTCTGACCCCCTGGATCAGTCCAAACACGATTCCCCTAAAGGAAAGCAACCGTATCAGACCGGGGAGACTCACCAATTGAAGTGATCTGGGAAGCTGGTGTTGGGAGTGGAAAAAGAACCTGGTTCAGGATATCCAAGTCACACGGCACCAATTTTATGATATTTTAAAAAGGCTGGCCGATTTGAAAATGCTGGCGGGTCCCCCAAAGAGCAGCCAGAGAGCCCAGTGGGTCTGGAGCTGCTTGCAGTGGGTCCCCGGTGGGCCTGCAGAGCAGCTAGTTCCAGGCAGAGACAGCTGCTGGGCTCCAGAGCAGTTGCAAGTTTTCCGGCAGCAGGCAGACACATGGCAGGCGGGCAGGAGACAGAGACATGGATAGATACAACATGTAGAGTAAGATTTAATATTTATTCAGGGGGTTATGGAGGGGAAAGGGAGAAGGGGGGCAGAGAGAGAGAAAGAAGAGGAGGAGGAGGAGGAGGAGGAGGAGGAGGAGGAGGAGGAGGNGGAGAGAGAGAGAGAGAGAGAAAGAGAAAGAGAAAGAGAAAGAGAAAGAGAAAGAGAAAGAAAAGCAAGAGAGAAGTCAAGCAACATTCCTATTTAACTCTCTGCCTCTTGCTTGTGGTTTAATGACTGAGCTCTTAGCTTCCTGCTGGAGCCATTAAGCCTACCTTGGGCCACTCTCAGCTATTGTGATTATGATGGGCTCTTATCTCCCTGGAACTTTAAACCCAGGTAAAACCTTCATTCTATAAATTGCCTTCGTAATGACATTTTATCATAACAATAGAAGAACAACCAATACAGAGAGTGTTAGAGACCAGTAGTACAATGTTAAGCCTATAAAAAAAGCATTCAGTGAGAATTAATGGTGGGAGATAGAAAAAGTAGAATAGGAAAGGGTAAAACAATTTGAGAACATATGACCAAAAATCTTCCAGCATTGATAAAGTATCTTAACATACTATTCTGAAAATCTCGAACAATCTAAGGAAGATAAGTACAGAGTGCCACACCTAAAGTCATATTCAAACTACTTAAAACAAAATGTGTGAAGGCATATCAGAGAAGGTGCATTGTATTTATTGGAGCATTAACACAATTATGAGTTTTAGAATCAGATACAATGTAGGTCAAGGGGAAAAGGAATCATGCATATGTTCAAAATGTTGACTAAAATGTTTAGTAAAAAGTGTATTTCTCATAAACAACCATTTGAAAACTAAAACAAAGATTATGATCATTTTGTAGCACATCTGACTTAGGAAGCATCCTTAAGGATTTAAGGAAGCCCTTCACGTTGAAAGGAAGGGACTACAGGTGGTAACTAGAATTTATAAGGTGACAGAAAGTGTGCCACAAATGGTTAATATAAAGGGTAAAGACTTTTTCATCTCTTTTAAAAGAGAAACAAAACTGTATAAAGCAACAGTTATAATGTTGTATTGCTGGCCTTAAAATACAGAGATGTAATATGTGTGCCATTAAAATAATAGCAAAAAGAGAGGAGGCATAATGGAGCTTTATAGGAGCAAAAGCTCCGTAATTACCCAGAATTAAGTTCATATGAGTTTGGAACAGATTGTAGTATTATGATTCATATCTCTAAGGCAACCACTAACAAAACAATGAAAAAATATAATAATAACCAACAGAGGAATTAATGCGGTACACTAAAACAATTTAACCCCAAAGATGGCAGACAATGAGGAAAAACAAAGGCTAGAGTTATATGAAAGAAATGATAATCCCAGATATGATTAAGCCATAACAAGATTTAAATTAATCATGTAATGTAAAAATAGCCAATCAAAAGACAAAGATTGTCAGAGTGAGTTAAAAATAAAAGGACCAACTATGTGCTACTTTCAAAAGACAGACTTTAGATTCAAAGGCAAATCAGTTGAAAATCAAAGACTGTAAAACTTTACACCATGCAAAATAGCAACCCAAATACAAAGTGGAGTGTCAATATTAATATCAGACGAAACAGAGTTTATGATAGAGTATTTTTTAAAAATAGACATTTTATGACGATAAAAGTTGACGCCAAAAGAATATATAACATTTACATGCACACACGCACATGCACGCGTACCCTTACATGAGCTATTTAGAGGAAATAGGAGATTCATTGTAGTTGGAGAGCTCAATACCTGCAGTAGCAGATAGTACAGACAAGCAGAAAATTGCTGAAACAGAAGCTGTGAATAATCCTATCCACCAACTTAACCTAACTGGTATATAATACAGCTTCCAACAATTGCAACATATTATTTTAAGGAGCACATGGAACATTCGCCAACATAGAACAGATGTTAGTTCATAAAAGAAGCCTCAGCACATTGTGATGGAGTGAAATCATACAAAGTATGTTCTCTGATTACAGTATAACTAAAAAGAAAAAAAAATCAATAGTTAAAACTTGGAAATTGCAAGCATTTGGATGTTTAAAACCCTTACAAACTCTCCATGGTCGAGAAAAGAATTCTCAATGGAAATTGGAAAGTATTATGAATTGAGAAGAAAGCAAAAATTCTGAAATGCAGCCCAAGCACTGTGTTTTAGGAAGACTCAATTTGAGGTTAGCCTGGTCTACAGAGTGAGCAGAGTGAGCACCAGGACAGCCAGGGCTACACACAGAAACCCTTTATTGAAAAATAAACAAAGAAAAGTTTCTAAATGTGTATAAAAGAGTCAAAGTAAACTAAACTCCTACCATAAGAATCTAGAAAAATAGAAGCAAATGGCATTCAAGGCAAATGAAAGGAACAAATAATCAGAGTGGAAATCAGTGAAACATCAATCAGAAAAGTAATAGAGAAACATTTAATAAAATTTAAATTTGATCTTTTGAAAGACTATTAGAATTAAACAGTTTTACAAGCATTCCCAGTATCAACAACAACAACAAAGAGGAAAATAAATGAAAGTCACATGTTACCACTGTCATGAATGAAAGTGAGTAGTACTGTTAAGCCTATAGAAACGAAAGAGACTACACAGGCATGTGTTAGCTTCCTTGAACTTCTAAGTTGTGGAGATAAGAAGAGCTGCATGGCAAAGAACAATAGACAGTTGCTCTCTCATAGATCTGGTGGCTATAAATTTAAAATGTAAGTTGTGGGAGAGCCACAGTTTTTCTAAAGGCCCTACAGCAATGGCTCTCAACCTTCCTAATGCTGTGTCCCTTTAATACATTCTTCATGTTGTGGTGACCCCCAACCAAACTATAAAATTACTTTTGTTTCTACATCATGACTGTGATTTTGCTACTTTTATGAGATGTAATGTAAATATATGTGTTTTCTAATGGTCCTAGGCAACCCCTGTGTAAGGGCCATTTGACACCTAAACTGGCTGAGAAATACTGTTCTTCTGGGAGACTATGTCCTAAATCCTTTGGTCTTTGATGATTGCTGACAGTTATAATATTCTTTTGTTTGTGGTGGCACAAATACAACCTTTTGTCTTTACATCGCCTTCTCTGTTATGTGTGTCCCTTTAGTTTCTTCTATGAGCTTATAAGGACAGCAGTTGTTAGACATCATCTTCACTAGTTACATATGCAAAGATAATATTTACAAATATGATCGCATTCTAAGATTTTGGGTAGACCTGTATATTTGGGGAACACTATTAAATCACATCCAGGAAATGCTTTGTGTTAACAAATTAGATAGCTTAGATGAGCGCATTTATAGAAAGTCAGATGAATGAAATAAAATCAGAAAGAAATAGAAAATCTGAATGATATGTCAGACTTGGTAGAATATGCTTGTAATTCCAATACTTGGAATATGGAGGTAGGAAGATCACAAATTTGAGGCCAGCCTGGGCTATATGAGTCTGTTGGGGGAAGGGTATCTGAACAAGTCTTTAATAAGCAAAGAAATCAAAATAGAAATTTAAATTAGTCCATATCCAAACACTGGTAAATTCCATCAAATATATAAAGAGATCAAGAGAAAATGATTACTTTCCAACCTATTCTTTGTGGCAAAAAATACATGATTCCAAAGTTAGATACTGCTATTCCCAGTATCTCTTGTGAGTACAGACACGGATAACCTTAAATAATATTAATGTGACAGGTAAAATTCTAACATGATCTCCAAAGATCCTGACCTTTGATCCACACATACCTTTTATCAATTATTTCATGAATCACTAATCTATGTATTATTGTGAAGGGGTTTTACTGATATAATTGGTTCCTAAGTCAGGTGACAGGTAAGGAAATGTGTGGGTGGGTGTGACTTAATGACATTAGCCCTTTGCAAGCAGAGAGAGCTCTCTAGCTGGTTTCCAAAGGAAGGCAGTTGTGAGCCTAGCCTTTAATGGCTGAGCCATCTCTCCAGTACAAACAATTATCACATGCACTCACTCATAAATGGTCTTTAAACATAAAGCAGAGAAAACCAGCTCACAAATCACAACCCCAGAGAACTTAGACAACAATGAGGATACTACATATATAGATCCAATCTACATGGGAAGTAGAAAAAGACAAGATCTCCTGAGTAAATTGGGAGCTTGGGGGCCTTGGGAGAAGGTCAAAGGGGAGAGGAGAGGCAGGAAGGGGAGCAGAGAAAAATGTAGAGCTCAACAAAAATCAATAATAAAAAAACTTAAAAAATAAAAAAGGAGAAGTCAGACAAAAGTTTGACATGCTATTGCTGCTGGAATATGGAGATACAGAATATATCACATGCTGTTGCAACTACAATCAGTCCCCAAACATTAACCATCAAGAGAATGAGTACCTCAGGGCAGCAATGCCAAGGAACTCATTTTTCTCAATAACAGCTTAAAAGCAAATTGTCCCCAGAGTCTACAGCACCAAGATTTTAGTCTTGTGATAGTCTCAGCAGAGAACTCAGTTATGGCTTTATACTTACACAGCTGAGAGTTAATAAAGCTTCTGAGTTTGTATTTTTTGTTATGCAGCACTAGAAAGCTAACATCATTAGCAAACCAAATTCAGCAACGTAAAAAAGGATTATGCACTATGACACTATGAAATTTATTCTGGTAATGTTATATTGGCTTAACATCTGAAGATCCATTAATGTTATATAGCATGGTAATAAAATAAAGGACAAAACCCATACAACCATGCTAAGAGACACTGAGAAACTTGATAGACGTCAATATAATCTATGATGGAACAAACAAGGAAGAGAATAGAACTTCTTAACTCAGTAAAAAGCTGTCAACAAAAAGGTCCACCATGGCGAAAACGGAATGCTTGTTTTAAGTTCAGGAGAAAGGTGGAATGACCCATCTTAGACACTGTTAATAACAACATAAATTGTTGCTTAACAACATGTCAATAACAACATAAATTGAAAATACTGTTTTAACAAATAGAAAATCCTCATATCTCATGATCCACTGGTTTAATTACTGTATGTAACCTAGAACAATTGCTATATATGTTCATGGCTACATTGTGATACTTTAAAGTTGGAAAAAAGCAAATGTCCAAAGAGAATAGAGAAAAATGAATCAATAATATACTTATGTAATGAAATGCAATCTTGCAAAGGAAACAAGCTTACTAAATTTATACACACCAACATAAATGTGTCTCAAAATACATTAAGTATAATAAAGAAGCAGCCAAGGAATGTACAAAGATGATCCATGTCTATGAAACTAAGGCATAAAAATAGCTTCTCAGCTTTTTGGCTAAGATCACATGAAATAAAGTTATAACTAGGCAATGTTATTTAAAGATGACTATCTACATAGAGGAGTCATGAACAAAAGCAAAGGATTTGTTAAACAATGTAGAGCAGTAATCATCATAAGGGAAAGAGGAATAATCGAATGAAGAGGCAACATAGCACAAAGACATTTCTTTTTGAGGCAGCAAAAATTATTTGTAAAAATAATAGCACGATATTTTCATACATGTCCATGGTGTACTTTGATTGTATTTGTATGAACATACACACAGTATTTTTATTTTTTTTAATTTTTAATTTTTTTCCATTCAAAAATTTACATTTCTTTCCCTCCTCCCGCTCCCCTCCACCCCCCTCCCTTCTACATCCAGGCCTAGGAAGCTTTGCATCCAAATAGACTAGGGTCCCCAAAAGCCCGTACATGCAGTAGAAACAAATCCCAGTGCCTTTATCAATGGCTTCTCAGCCAACTCCCATTATCAGCCACATTCAGAGAGTCCAGTTTGATTGCATGCTCATTCAGTGCCAGTCCAGCTGGATTTGGTGAGCTCCCATTAGAACAGGCACACTGTCTCACTGGGTGAACGAACCCCTCGCAGTCCAGACTTCCTTGATCATCTTCTCCCTCCTTCTGTTCTTCAACTGGACCTTGGGAGCTCAGTCTGTTGCTCTGATGAGGGTCTCTGTCTCTATCTCCATCCATCCAAACGAAGATTCTATGGTGATATTCAAGATATTCATCAGTGTGATAGTGGAGCAAGGCCAGTTCAGGCATCCTCTGCTCTGCTGCCCTAGGACCTAGCTGGGGACATCCCCATGGACACCTGTGAGCCCCTCTAGAGCCAAGTCTCTTGCCAACTCTAAAATAGCTCCCTTAATGTAGAAATCTTCTTTCCTGCTTCTATATCCACCCTTCCTCCATCTCCACCCTCCCACTCCCCCAAGCTCTTTCTAGTCTTTTCTTTCTCCCTTTTCCCTCCCCCTCTCCCCTTCCCCAAACCTCACCCCCATGCCTACCCTCACCCCCATGTTCCCAACTTTTGCCCGGCAATCTTGTTTGCTTCCAATTTCCAGGAGGATCTATATATGTTTTGGGGGAGTTCACCTTGTTATTTGGCTTCTCTAGGCTTGCGAACTATAGGCTTAATGTCCTTTGTTTATGGCTAGAGTCCACTAATGAGTGAGTACATACCATATTCATCTTTTTGGGTCTGTGATATCTCACTCAGGATAGTGTTTTCTATTTCCATCCATTTATAACCCCAGTAGCACAGACAACAAGAACAACAGTGAATAAATGGGACCCCCTGAAACTGAGAAGCTTCTGTAAAGCAAAGAACATTGTCATTAAGACAAAAAGGCATCCTACTGAATGGGAGAAGATCTTCACCAACCCCGCATCACACAAGGTCTGATCTCCAAAATATATAAAGAACTCAAGAAACTGGACATGAAAATTCTAATTAACCCAATTTAAAAAATGAGGTACTGAACTGAAAAGAGAACTCTCATCAGACAAAGTTCAAATGGCCAAAAGACACTTAAGGTCATGTTCAACCTCCTTAGTGATCAGGGAAATGCAAATCAAAACAGCTTTAGATACCATCTTACACCTGTCAGAATGGCTAAAATCAAAAACACCAATGATAGCCTTTGCTGGAAAGGATGTGGAGTAAGAGGAACACTCATCCATTGTTGGTGGGAATGCAAACTGGTGCAACCACTTTAGAAATCAGTGTGGTGGTTTCTCAGGAAATTGGGAATCAATCAACCTCAGGATCCAGCAATACCACTCTTGGGAATATACCCAAGAGATGCCCAATCATACTACGAAAGCATTTGTTCAACTATGTTCACACAGTACTTTTAAAGCAAACATCAACAGAAAGAAAACATGTGCCTTGCATGCATGTTATTATATTGTATCATTATCATATTTTTGTGGTCTTGGCAATGCAAACCACATGCTAGGGGAGTGCTCTACCACTGAGCTATATCCAAAGCCATGAGTAAGGTACTTCTAAAGTGCTAGAAATGCTGACTTGGGTGGTGGTAAATGGGTGTGCATTTGGTAAATAGTCCCTACATTGCATGCATGTTCCATATGGTTTTTTCTATGTATGATACATACATCATTATTAAAGACTTAAAAAGTAATAGAGATATAATTAGGTTGTAGCATTAAAGGAACTTGACAATGATGGGTACTGAGAAAAGAATCTTGGATCATTCCCAGGCTCACAGATAAATTTGTGGCAGTGAAGATGAAGCAACATGGTCAGACTTGAATGTTACTTAGGAAATAAAAATGGCAGGCGTCAATTTGATATGTGAAATAATCTATGGAATAATGAAAAACCGTATCTAAATTTCTGGTTGGGGATAGGCTGGGTGAATTTAGAATATAGTGAAATTGGGGAGTGGTGATGAGACTGGATGAGGAAAGTCATAAGCAAAGTGTTAGATAACCGAAGTTAGCTGAGAAGGATCTAAAAGGTGATACGAAAAGAATCCTGTTTACTATAGAAGCCCAGTGGAGAAACAGGAGTTGCCTTTTACTAACATTTGGAAAATACAGGTAACATTTATTGAGTGCCTACCACATACCAGGTATTTCACACACTGTATCTTTTACTGTTTTGACAATTCTATGAGGACAGTTTAGTTATCTCTTATTAAGTAGGCTAAGTAATTTTTCTAAGATTGCACATCTAGGAAGGAAGAAGAGCTGGGATTAGAACACCAGTAATCTGACTGTAGATTCTATGTTTTTTTTTAACTGATAGGTCCTAAAAATTCAGTCACAGAATGTGGTTGAGAGAGCATGATGCTAATGCCACCCTGCTTTAGAGATACCCAGTGCCTGGTTCTTCACTGGCACTGATGTGTTTATTCCTCATAATTCCATTTAGAACTTTGACACCAGCAATACCATGAGCTCTCCTATCCTGTTCTTCTTTGGTATATGACTAGATGTTGACCTCTATGGTTATCCTAGCTTACGTCTCACCTCTGGTCATCCTCAAGCTACACCAGTCTCATCCTGGACTCACTTCCTCATTTAATAAGAAGTCTAAGCTAGTAGGCCAAACAGTGTTCTAATCTATCTGATTATTCAGGTCTGGGTAGCCGGGAACTAATGAGCAGCCTCCACCTACATATATTATTCTTTAACTGACTTAGCTTACTACTGCCAAGAGAGTTCTCATAGATGTCTCCTTTTCCTTTTCACCTTCATAGAGTTCCCCAAGCAGTGGCAGGAACAGGGACCTTTCTTTTCATTTCTACTGAATATCACATGGATTTCCATTATATCTAGCAGCATATATTAGCCAAAATACTTTTTCACAGAGGTCAATAAACTGTGGCTCCCAGGTCACATCCTATTCTCATGAGTTTTCCTTAGCTTGTATCATAGAGTTTATTATGTGAAGAACATTTGGACTAAACTCATGCTTCCTTTTGGCTTCAGTCACCTGAAGCTAAATAGTAGCTGCCTCTTCTAATCTTCATTTGTATTCTATTCAGTCTTCTGTGTTAGAAGTCATTTGCTCAGCCTACAGACTGGGAAAAAAGATCTTCACTAACCCCACATCAGGCAGAGGTCTGATCTCCAAAATATACAAAGAACTCAAGAAATTGAACATCAAAAGAACAAATAATCCAATAAAAATGGAGTACAAACCTAAACAGAGAACTCTTAATAGAGGTATCTAAATTGGCTGAAAGACACTTAAGGAAATGTTCAACATCCTTAGTCATCAGAGAAATGCAAATCAAAAAAACTCTGAGATTCCCTTTAACACCTGTCAGAATGGCCAAGATCAAAAATACTGATGACAACTTATGTTGGAGAGGTTGTTCGGGAAAAGGAAAATTTCTGCATTGCTGGTGGGAGTGCAAGCTGATACAGCCTCTTTGGATGTCAGTGTGGCGATTTCTAAAAAATTAGGAAACAACCTTCCTCAAGACCCAGTAATACCACTTTTGGGTATATATTCAAAGGATTCACAATATATGTTCATAGCAGCATTGTTTGTCATACCCAGCACCTGGAAACAACCTAAATGCCCCTTGACCAAAGAATGGATAAGAAAAATATGGCACATTTACACAATGGAGTACTACACAATAGAAAAAATAATGGCATCTTGAATTTTGCAGGCAAATGGATGAAGCTAGTAAACATAATTTTGAGTGAGGTAACCCAGACACAGGAAGACAAGAATCACATGTACTCACTCATATGTGATTTTTAAACATAAAGCAAAGAAAACCAGCCCACAAATCACAATCCCAGAGAACCTAGACAACAATGAAAACCCTAAGAGAGACATACATAGATCTAATCTACATGGGTAGCAGAAAAAGACAAGATCTTCTGAGTAAATCGGGAGCATGGGGACCTTGGGGGAGGGTTGAAGGGAGAGGGGAGAGGCAGGGAGGGGAGCAGAGAAAAAATGTAGAGCTCAATAAAAATTAAAAAAAGAAGTAATTTGCCTCACAAGTCTGGGAATTTGAATCTGTTGATTTTTGTATGCAAGTCTGTATCTGGGCATCGTTGACTACTGTTATCTGCACTAAGGTGGGCACATGTTTTGTTTCATTTTGTATTCTGGCTCTCAGAATCATTTAGCATATAGTAGAGAGTAAATGTTGGAAGAATGGTTGCTCTACCTGGAATACTTTATTTGATTGGATTATTAATGATCCTAATGTTGTGTTCATTTCTGTGTTTTTCCACTTTCTATGAGACTCTGAAGCCTTTGAGCTTGACCTTTGGACTTACTTGAACCAAAGGCATGTGAGGAGATACAATGTAAGTAATCAAAGATGTGTGATTGATGAAACTTTTGTGTGCTAAGATAATTTACATATCAACTATTCTCCTATTTGAAGTGCACAATCCAAAGGCTTTTAATATAGTCCTAGAGATGTACATAAGATTCCAGAGCACTCATCCTCTTCCTACAGAAAAACCCATACCCTAGCACATCATTTGCTCAAACAACATCATCCCACCAGCAACACAAGTCCTCAAATTTGTAGTTGAGCATTTGCCTGTTCACAACATCCCATAAGAATGGAATCATACAACATGTGATCTTTTGCATCTGACTTCCTTTAGGAGATCCAATGACATTGTATTGTGTGCCAATGCTTCATTTTTTAAAATGCCAAATAGTGTTCTCTTGTAAGTGTGTCCTTCTATTAAAAACAAATTAGCATAGATAGTAATAGGGTTCATCATGGCATTTACATACTGTTGTATATGTACTCTATTTTCTTCATCCATTCTTCTGCTAATAAACATTTAGGCTGGCTCCATTTCTCAGCTATCATGAATAAGTACAGCAAGAAGTGTAAATGAGCAAATATGTCTATCATGAGATATACAAACCATTGGGGATAAATACAGGAGCATTTTCACTTTTTCTTATTGAGAGAGAGAGAGAGAGAGAGAGAGAGAGAGAGAGAGAGAGAGAGAGAGAGAGAGAAAAGAGAGAAGCCCAGAAGTCTTTGTAGTATGTTTTCTTAAAACCTTCCATCTTTGAGACGGAGTCTCTCACTGAACCTGGAGAAACTGCAATGCACTGATTAGGCTAGGCTTATAGGTGTGTTGTTGTGTCCAGCTTTTTAAAACGTGATTGCTGAGGATCCAAACTCTAATCTTCATGCTTACACAGTAATCAGTTCGCTGCCTAAGCCTTCTCCCCAGCCCCTTTGAGTTTATATGTTAACTACCATATATATGAGGGGAATTAATAATTTGTATGTAACTCCACATGTCACTCTTTTTAAGAACTAAAAGACTGTCCCACAGTGTCTACGCCATGTTATATTCTTACCAATAGTGAGAAAGTTTTAATTGTTTCACAGTCTAACAGCTTCTATCATATATGGTTTTTTAAAGTTTTTTTTATCTTGTTCTTATTTTTTTATTTATTTACAGTTTTCAAGATAGTGTCTTCCCAAGTTATCCAGGCTAGTTTTAATTCCCAGCTTCAAACAGTCCTTCTACTGTGACTCCTTGAGTAGCAGAGACTAGAGATGAGGACTTGGATTCTCCGTTTTTTATTTTTTAAATTCTAACCATTCATATTATTGACTGTGAAATGACGTGTTAGAGTTCTTTTTAAAACTTTTTTATTGATTCTTTGTGGATTCCACATCATCATCCTTATCTCACTCATTCCTCATCCCCTTACTTCCTATCTCAGCCCTGCCAACACTCCCCCCCCCAAAAAAAACATCAAAATTTAAAAGTAAAACCAAAACCACAAAAAAGGCAAAAACAAAAACCAAACAAATAAAAAAAATCTTGGCATGGGAAGCTGTCGTGTAGCCCAGTGAGGCACACAGTAAACCATTCAGTCCATACATCTTTACCTGTAAGTGTTCATTGTATGGCTCCTGTTTGAATTCCCTTAATTACTAATAATGTTAACCACTGAGCTTACTGACCACTGGCATATCTCCCTCAGAGAAATGTCTATTGATGTTCTTTTTACAATTTAATTGTTAGGCTGTATTTTTAAAACTAATGAACAGTATGTTCTTCTTTAGCACTCTTTTTGCACTTAATATATACTACTGGTGTTTGTGATATTTTCCCCACATGTGAACCATGTATTTCCTCAGTTATCCAGAGAACCCTTTGAAGGCAAAGACAATGTCCATATGGCTTTCCCCACTGTGAGTGGGGAAGACATTGTGATCTCCCAGGACCACCATTCGGACATTCATGATGGATGATAGATGCAGTGCCAAGCATTTCTTTATTTCATCTCATTTTATACACACAACTCCATGAAATTCTTAGGAGTTTTGCTGTATAGATCCAGAGACTGAGTCAGAGGCCTTTGAGTAATCTACTGAAAGTTACATTGTAAGAGGCAGAGAGGCCTAAAAGTCAAGCAAGTCCTAGTCTTAAACCCTTAAACATTGTGTTAACTACGTATTCCATTAACTTTTAACGAAGTACAAGAGCTGGTAACTTCATTACTCATTTACCCACTAGTGTGAAATGCGAATCCTACGTGTGCAGGAGTCTCACAATAAATGTATTTTCATCCATTACCCTGCAAAATACAGCAGAGTTAGACCTTTATCTGATAAAGTAAGTCCTGTTAAAGTGCTTAGGAAACATTGTGTTCTATAAACATGAGCTATTTCTGCAATATGTGTTGAAGGATTGTGCAAATGAGCGAAACTTCATAGTGGTCATGCTGATGTCTTTATGTGGACTGTCTTATAATGTGGTCAACATGTAGCATGCTGGAAAGGTTCCAGTCTTTCCTAAGTAGCCTATTTTTCCCAGAACACTAAAATCTGGAGTTAAGGAATTGTGCAAAAGCTAACTTCAATGCAGACACTCGTGCCACCATGGTGAAAAGAGCATACGACTATTCTAACACGAGCCTCGATGGCGTTTTCTAACTTGTAAAGCATCTACCAACAGTATGCCATGTTTCTTTCTTTCTCTTTCTGCGGATGCAGCTCAGCCTACCTGCCATCTAACCTGCTAATATAATAACCTCTCAGTTGTTATGGGAGTTTTTTCAGAATAAGTCAGGTTTATTGGAAGATTTGTCTGGGAAAAAAATGTGTAGGTGACATCTAAAGGAAACATACCCCGAGGACAGGCAGTCATCCCAACAGAAAAGGAAGAGCTGCCAAGCCTGGAGGCAGCGCACAGCTCACACTCTCCGAGCTTTTTGAATTCTGAGTAGAAAATCTGACCATGCATACAAAGAAAGGCAATTGAATATTCTGACTACTTCTCCTCCTCCCTTAATGCCATCTGTAGCAGAGACCGAAGAGCCCTCCTCCTTTTTGCTAAAACTAAGACCATTGTGTCGCTAAAGTATCTTCATGGCGGGTCTCAGAATTCTGTGTTTGCTACTCAAGGCAAGTGCAGGGAAAGAACGAACAAAGTGCAGCCTACTTAGCGAGCACGTTTATATTCAGGCAAGTGTTCAGAGACAGAAGAGGGCTCAAAGGGAATCTGCTAGGGGTAGATAAGAGCTGTAGGTCACCAGCACCACATGTGACCTGCTTGAGATAGAAGCCGTGTGCTTTATGCCGTAATTCTTGTTTAACAAGGCAATAAAGCAGGGCATGGCGTGAATACCAAGTGCTTTGCGGTGAGTGGGTATTTCGGACACGTTTTCTGCCCTTTCCCGTTCTCTTCATAAATTCAGCAAAACCGATTTATTTGATTGGGACTTCTGTGCATTGTTTGGCTTATACACACAAAGTACCTAGGCACTATCTCATTATGCTTATGCCAGTACAAATTACTATACATGAGGTGACAGGGTCTCTCTCACATGCAGGAATTTGTGCTAACAAAGGAAAGGTACATGGGAAAGAGAAAATGTCACAGGACAGGGAAAAAGAAGCCGGAGTTCATCTCGTTAAAACAGCACATATTTTGATGACTGGGTTTTAAAGTACCAAAATATTTTTGAAAAAATATTTTTCTTATATTTAAGATCATAGTCATTTGATTCAGGTAATTTCAAGTTGATTTATCAGTCTTACTACTAGCTGTTTGGCCTTGGTAAGGAATTGGAATCCTCATGTATAAAACAACAACAGTTGGACTTTATCTAAATACTATGTCTTAACTACTGATCATGTTGCTTCATTTGTATAGCATGTGATAGGGTATTGAGTTTTATGGTAGAGAGTAAACGATATGCGAAAAACGTTTGGTATGGTACCTAGTTCCTAGTAAGTATTTTTGTAAGATTTATTTCTTTTTATTTTATCTGTATGAATGTTTGCCTGAATGCATGTGTGCGCACAATGAGCATGTCTGGTCCCTATGGATGTCAGAAGAGGGAGCTGGATCCTCTGGAACTGGAGTTAGACAGTTAGTTGTGAGCCACCACGTGGGTGCTGAGAGTTGAACTCCCATTCTCTGCAAGAGCAGCAGATGCTCTTGACAATTAAAGAACATGTTAAGCCCCTATAGTAAGTAACAATATTTCGTCTATTTTTCTGTGGTTACCAGTACCTGCAGAGGATATTGATGCCACTGGGTAAGTATAGGAAAAGGCATTGGGAGCTAAGTAGGAAATATGTCTAGAAATGTTTAAACTTCATGAACACTGACACAGCTATTATCAGCTATATGATATTGGGCATCTCACAAGTTCTTTTTCAAGACTAATTTTTATTTTATTTATTTATTTATTTATTTATTTATTTATTTATTTATTTATTTTTGGTTTTTCGAGACAGCGTTTTGGAGCCTGTCCTAGAATTAACTCTTGTAGACCAGGCTGGTCTCAAACCATTATCATTTGCTTTCTGTAATCATCAAAAAAATTCTTTATTAGCATAAAATTCTTCTATTTGTATTGCGCATGTTCACTTCCCGGGTTGTTACTCTTACAGTCGAGTCAATTTTCACTTAAATCTTAGAAGTGGACTGGCAAGTGAATTTCTGTGATAAAGAATATAAGAAAGATGCAAGAACATTTTCAAAGCTAGGGTCTTTTTTTCTGGAACAATCCACAGTATTGAAAAGACAGGTCATCCAGAAGCATCTTTTATATTACAGTGAAATATTGCACTTTTTGACACGGTGGGAAATACCTTTATGTATATTGCTCTTCTAGAGTCATCAGGTGGCAGCTCTTTCTTAGGATGAATAATAAATTCATAATGTTCAAACTGTTAAAAAGAAAAAGATGTGGGCTGGAGAGATGGCTCAGAGGTTAAGAGCACTGACCGCTCTTCCAAAGGTCCTGAGTTCAATTCCTAGCAACCACATGGTGGCTCACAACCATCTGTAATGAGATCTGATGCCGTCTTCTGACCTGCAGGTGTATATGCAGGCAGAACACTGTACACATAATAAATAATAAAGAAAAAAGATGTAATTGTTTAACACTAGCTATATGAGGAGCAAATTCCTTTGTAGCTCATTCTCTCAAAGAAAGAGACAACACCTCTGGCATTTTTTCCATAAGTGGTTTTTAAAAAAAATTTTTTTTGCAATCAAATCAGAATGCCATTGTTTTCTGCTCGTGTAGATGTGTGCACTTACCCTACTGATATTGATATAATCAAATAACTTTAAAATGTCAATGTCCCAGTCAGGCACGATGGTGTACACTTTTAATCTCAGCACTCAGGAGGCAGTGGCAGGTGGATCTCTGTGAGTTCGAGGCCAATCTGATCTGTGTAGTGAGTTCCAGGACAACCAAGGATACACAGTGAGGACCTGTCTCAAAAAAGTCAATTGTGAGAGCCAAAGTTACATTTTAAGTTTTAATTACTATGCCTTAGAGATCCATGAAATAAAAATGTCTTTGATCTGCAAGCTCCTTGCCCCAGGACAGAAAATTCTTGAAATATTGGAGGCTATTGTTTATGGAAGATAACAAGCCACAAGTTTCCACTCCTTAAACAAGTTTGTTTTTTTCCATCTACAACAGATGTGCTTGATCACATGTGGGCGGGAAGTCCACAGGCAGAAAATACATCAGACTATGTGCTTACCCCTAATTGAACCTGACGGGAAATGCAATGAATTATGGGTTTTCCTTCTTAAGCTACAGACAACTGTGACTCTGGACCATTTCCTGGGAACCTGGGTATGGACCTGGCCAGAGCTCATCCACCTGACCAGCATTTTTTTTTTCCTGACCAGCATTTAATTGAAGTTTGCTTCAAATTTTGCTTACACTGTGGTAGTGGTCTTATTTCCAACTAGCGGGGTTACCATTTTCTGGATTCCTCGGTGAGATTCAGACCAGCCACACAAATGTTAAAGCTGTGCCTTCATTCCAGAGCTCTGAGTTGCTTCAGGAGGCAGGTGCCTTGAGAGCTTCCAAGGCTCTGAGACTGCTGCCAGTTCTCGAGCTATTAGTGAACTTTAATGCTGAGAAATGCAGCAGGCATTTGTGTGGGCCTCCTGGTGAGGCATAGTCTGTTTCTGTTTTGTGGGATCCCTATCTGGCATGTGAAGGGAGTTTGATGGAACCCCAATATTCTCCTGTCCAGGCCATATAGAGAGACACCACCTGCCCATTCTAGTTCTGGTTCTGGTTAGAAAGGTTTTGTTTGTTTCCTGCAGAAAAGTTTTGTTTGTCTTGTTGGAAAAGTTTTGTTTGCCTATTTCTAGAGAAAGTTGTGTCTATTTGTTTTGTTGGTAAGTTTTGTTGCATTGTCTGTCTTGTTAGAAAGTTTTCTCTGTTTCTTGAGAGAGTTGTGTATCCTTGTTTTGTCGGAAAGCCTTGTCTGTGTTTTCTGGTGTGTCGGTAAGTATTGTTGCAGGCATGGAACTGCGACAGAAACGGGTCAGATAGTATTGCTGTCTGTGCTGTCAACAGTAGTCAGTCACTACTGCTGCCCTGGCTGCATCTATGGCCAGGACTCAGAATTAATCTCTGAGCTTTTTGGTCACTGGATTTGGGTTAGAAAGAGTTCAGTTGTCTTTTGGGTGTGAATAACAATGAAGTTGTCTTATGCTGTTTCTCTTTTTTCTCAATTTGTCTTTAGAGTTGGGTTATGGCTCTCCCTCCGCTCGACCCAGGCATCTTTAAAGGTTTCTTCGATGTGACTGTGCCATTTGTATCACCTGGTAAAGTGACAGGGACAGGAAAGAAAAACAGAACAGCCAAAAAAAAATTAGACTTGATTTATGTGAACATTCTGTATCTCAAGATTACTAAGTTTATTTTGTTGGGTATGGTTAAAAAAATCTGTAAAATCTGAGAAAAGTTAAAACTATTACACTGGAAGGTGATAATTAAAAACCCACAAATGGATAATTTTAAAAGAGCCATGGGCAAGATTCCATTTTTGATTGCCACCATATTTGGGCAGCCACATGGCTGGTTGCCATCTTTTCTAGGGTTGGAGAAGGTGGATGTTACATGACTTCATCACCTCTGAGCAGCAGTCGTGTGCCTGGCAGGTATCTTTGCTAGGGTTAGAGAAGGCAGATGCCATGTGATTTTACTGCCATCTCGATTAAAGGTGACCACATGAATTGGACCTACCAAGAAGATAACAGTAGGTCTCCAAAATAATTTGAATTACATTCGATTTTTGTATTATAATTCTTGTCCTGAAAACAAGGTTTATAAAAGAAAGTATTTAAGAACAATGCTTTTTAAATATGGTATTAAATCTGCATCTTCATGCTTTTATATGCAAGAATGTACCTGGCTTTGGCAGCTAAACGTTGTAATTTAAGAATCACCCAAGTGATAGTGTTTTTAAAGACATGAAGGGATCATGAAGGAAGACACCTGAGGTTTGCAAATATGTCAGGGCTAGAATTCCTAAAGAGTTGCAATGGTGGACTTTAGCAGCTTTGGAAATGCTGGTGTCATATGATAGTCACCAGAAGCACCAGCCACAATGAATTGGGGGCAGGCTGAGATCTAGAAGAGAGATCATGTATATGTTTCTGAGGGGGTGGCCAAAGAGGTTTGGTGATACAAGACTCTCATCCAAACTAGAATATTAGGTCAAAAGAAAACTCCCTTGTGTAGGAGACAAAATAGCTATCTATAATGGTATACCATTTTGTTGAAACAAAATAGCCCCAGATATATATCAACAGGTAGATTCATTAGAAAATAGTTCTATAATATGATAGGCAATAAACTTGCTCTGTGTAAAGCAGAATTGTTATTATATAACTTTAAAATAAAATTGCTTTTATATAAACTACTCAGGAATCATTAGAAATAATCTGACTGTTCTCAGAAGAAAACAGTTACAAAAACGGGACCTAAGATGAAGTAAATAACTGGTCTCATTCTCATTTCCAGGTTCCTTCTTGATAGTAACACTGATATCAGCCATCACAGAGCCTTAGGTCCTTTTGATTCTGTTAATTACTGTTGGTTCTTCCATCATTGATGCCTTAACTAAATGATAATTCCTGTGTGGGTACCATTAAACTGATGGTTATTAGATACAAATATAAATCAGTACCCATCAAAGAGACAAAGATTTGACTCAGGATACATCTTAAGTGGGGGTAATATGAGAACCTAAGTTACATTTTAAGTTTTAATTACTGTGCCTTAGAAATCCGTGAAATGAAAATGCTTTTGATCTGCAAGCCCCATGTCCAAGGATAGATAGTTCTTATCTATCTATTCTTTGTGGGAGATAACAAGCTACATGTTTTTACTCTGCTAAACAAGTTTGACCCATCTGCACCAGATGTACCTCATCATATGTGAATGGGATGTTCACAGGCAGGAAATCCATCAGAATATATTGCTTGCCCCTGATTATGCATAGGCTGTGGGTACTTCAGGATGTATACTTGTCCCTGATTGGACCTCATGGGAAATGCAATGAATTATGGGTTTTCCTTTTAAAGGCACTGCAAACTTGTGATTCTGGGCCATTTCCTGGGAAGCTGTGCATGGATTTCACCAGAGCCCACTCACGTGGCACATATTTAATTAAAGCTTCCTTCAAATTAGGCTTTAAACTATGGGAGTGGTCTTCTCAATCAGTAGGATTAACCCAAGGTCCCTTATTAGCAGAATCATCATTCACTGAGTAGGAAATGATACAGACTGATGCCAAGAGCAATAGATTCAGAGATTTAAAACTAAGTTTATTCTCTGGGGTATTGTCTGCTGTTCCTAAGAATTTGATAAACATACATTGAGTATCCTCACCTTAAATTGAAGGTTAACAGACAATAGATCTGAAAGAATTCCTATCTTTTCTTTTTTTGCTCACTTTTGCATGTTTCTTCATGTGATGAACAGTAAAGCTTTTAAAAGAAGAAGGGTTTAAATGAAGGTGTTTTCCTGGAACCTTCAGGGAGAGGAAAGCTCTGAAGATTACAGCCCTTTGTATAATGACAAATATTAGTTATTTGTGAAGCATGATTAATAAAAACTCAGAGACAGAAATTGGGGTTCAACCTGAAGGTCAGAAAAACAAAACAGCCAGCTACTGTCTTTTACCTCTACCTCAGTCTGAAATGGCAATACTGCCTCCAGGAATCTCAGAATGAGACTGTGAGTGAGCGCTGTCTCTTCCCATTCAATAATCCTCTCTAGTTCTGGGATTAAGGGTATGCACCACTACTGTCTAGTTTCTATGACAAAAAAGTGTAGATACTGGGATTAAAGTATGTGTCATTGCTGCCTTATCTTTAAGGCTAGCTAGTATGACTGTTTTACTTTTCAGATCCTCAGGCAGCCTTACTTATTAAAATACAAATGAAATACCACTACATTTCCCTTTTTGTGTAAAATAAAAAGGCTATAATTAATACAAGAAAAACTATACACAAAATAAGTACAATAACTATATATAATATTTACAGGCAGTAAATACATCAATGATACCTAATCCATTTGCATCTGACAAATTCAGAGAAAATACTCCATATCTATCCTATCTTGGAGAGTCCAAAATCTTTAATTTAATTTACTTTCTATCATAACTTGCTTTCTATATTAGGTAAGCAAGAAAAATTATAAACATAACTATCTAGTCTTCAACTCCCTCAGACCCAAGAAGGAAATAATATTAATTGAGTAAGCAGGAAGTGCAACAGCAAGTGACTTCCAAAAAATGTGAGTAATGACAGAAACAGCTGGCTGTTTGGATAGTCCCCCCAAGTTCCTCTGCAATATTGGGGAATTAACAATAGAAATGGAGAAAATACAGAGAATCATTAGGTCATATTTTGAAAACTTGTACTCCACAAAATAGGATAACATAAAGGAAATGGACAACTTTCTGGATAAATATCACTTACCAAAATTAAATCAAGACCAGATAAGCAAATTAAACAGAACTATAACTGCTGAAGAAATAGAAACAGTCATCAAAAGTCTTCCAACAAAAAAAGCCCAGGGTAGGTCTGGAGAGATGGCTCAGTGGTTAAGAGCATTGCCTACTCTTCCAAAGGTCCTGAGTTCAGTTCCCGGCAACCACATGGTGGCTCACAACCATCTGTAATGAAATCTGGTGCTCTCTTCTGGCCTGCAGACATACACACAGACAGAGTATTGTATACAAAATAAATAAATAAATAAGTAAATATTAAAAAAGAGTCCAATTCGTGAGGACTTTGTTTAAAAAAAAAAAAAAAGCCCAGGACCAGATGGTTTCAGCTCAGAATTCTACAAGATTTTCAAAGAACTATTACCAATACTCATCAAATTGTTCCACACAATAGAAATAGAAGGAACATTAACAAACTCTTTTTTTGAGGCTATAATTACTCTGATACCCAAACCACATAAAGACATCACTAAGAAAGGGAATTACAGACCAATCTCACTCACGAACATTGATGCAAAAGAAAGTAAATAAAATACTGGCAAGATGAATCCAAGAACACATCAGAACCATCATCTACCATATCAAGTTGGTTTCATCCCAGAGATGCAGGGATGGTTCAACATATGAGAATCTGTCAATGTAATCCACCATATAAACAAACTGAAAAATAAAAGCCACATGATCATTTCATTAGATTCTGAAAAGCCTGTGACAAAATACAACATACCTTCCTGATAAAGGTCTTGGAGAGATCAGCTTTAGTAAATCTTTGCAAAAAGTCACTAAAGGGTTTTCTGGGATCTTGTATAACCTTAGTATATGATTCAATTTTTTCCTAGTTCTTGAATCTTGTCCCAATCATTCAAAGCTGGTGTACAGCATAGGGACAAAATGTGTTCATTGTATGTAGCTTGACTATTCAGATCAGCATAAGGGCCCTCACCAAGAATTTGATCTTGGGAGGCCTCAAAACCTCTGACTCTACCTTGATATTCCAGGTCCTTAGCTTCCTCTCTCCAATAGCTCTTCCACTGAAGCTGCGGACCATGGTCTAGTACAGCTGAGACTAGTTGAAGCCATTCATGTGGAGTAACTTATTTCTTTACTAACTCCCTTATGTGTGGTGAAAGCATGCCATTAGATACTACTGCTTGCTTAATAGCTTTTATATCTTTCATACTAATAGGCTCCCATTTACATTCTGTATATCCCTCTGGGTATGTAGTATTTGCTGGCTTTTGAGAAGTAGTAACAGGATAAGTAGATAAAACTCTTGTTAAGTCATCTTTGACTCTGAGAGGTACTGGCAATTCTAAATCTTTACTATTGTCTTTTGCCTGTACCTCCTCTCCTTGCTTATCAGTTCTGACAAGTTCCCCAATCAATTCAAATATTTTATCTCTGTCTTTTGTAAAGTCTGAATTACTTGACCTGTGAATATTTCTAATGATTTTATCAAATCAATTAATTTCTTGTTCTCATCATGTACATATGATTCCAAGTTTTAAACTTTTTTCTATTAATGATATTTTCTCAATTATTTGGATTATTTGGATGGCATATAGATTGCCTTTCAGGAGTGATGTTTTATCTGTTAGCTTTTCATAACTTTTTAACAGATTTTTTATTGTCAATTTCAACAGTATGAATTCTTTCAGATAATCTCTCAGTATCACTTTGTAAGGTTTCATAATCCATTGACGTGGATTGAATTTTGCCTGTAAAATTAAGGTTATCATTTTCAATGCTATGAATCCTTTCTGCTAACTTCTCATTACTAGTCTGTAAAGACTGCATCATTTCTAAAAGTTTCTCATTCTTGACTCTGTTATCAAACCATTTTTTAAAGATATAATACGAATTATCAAACTGATAGAAGCTATGGCTAAGAATATATAGATCCCAGTGAGGTCATTTACCTCTCTTAGAATTTTATTCATAATATAAATGAAAAGGTTATTACATTCTTGGATTGTGATATTATCTGCCATTACCTTAGGAGTGGTTTACCAATTGCAAAAAAAAAAAAGCAAACAAACAAAAAAACAGATGACTTACCTCTGTTCAAATCCTGGTTTGGTTGAGACTTTTACAGTGTAATAACAATGTGGGATATGATTACCTGTGGATTTTCTAAGCAGAACTCAAAACCAAACTGAACATTATTTTGTTAAAGAGTTGCTGCTCAGGGTAGCCATGCAGCAGTTGTGCATGGTTTGCAGAAGTCAGGGGAAGCTGTGGGAGCATGTGAGAGCCACACGCATGTGGGGCTAGGTGCAAGCCTCAAAACCATGGAAGCCACAGGAAGCTGGGGGGATCAGGTGCCCAGTGGGGTGGCAACAAGGAAAGCATGGCAGGAGAGGAATCTAAGCTGGGGTGGATGGGAGCTGGGAGCCCTAGAGCGTCTCCAGAACCCAGGTAGCCTGGGTTCCAATTCCTAGAGCTGGAATTCCAATCCCAGTTCTAGCCTAAGCTGGTAGCTAAAAAGCCTCAGGCAAATGGATTTTTTTTTTGTAAATTCATACCCTAAAAGTTGGGTGCCAAGATGAAATATGATTAATAAAAACCCAGAAACAGAGATTGGGGTTCAACCTGAAGGTCAGAAAAGCAAAATTGCCAGCCACTGGCTCTTAACCTCTATCTCTGTTTGAAATGGTGATCCTGCCTCTAGGAACCTCAGAACGAGACTCTGACTGAGAGCTGTCTCTTCCTGTTTTATCTCACTAGTTCTGGTATTAAGCACATGCACCACTACCACCTGGTTTCTATGGCAAAGTAGTGGGTACTGGGATTAAAGATTTGTGTCATTGTGGTGCTGAGATTAAAGGTGTATGTCATTGCTGCCTGGTCTGTACAGCTGGCCAGTGTGGCTGTTTTACTTTTCTGATCCTTAGGTAAGCTTAATGGATTGAAATACAAATGAAATATCACTACATATTTGTCTTGTTGCTGTGACAAAAAAATCCTGACAAAAGCAACTTATGCAAGGTGAGGTTTAGTTTTGTTCACAGTTGTAGGAAACAATACATCATGAGAGGAAGTTATGGCAACAAAAATTTGGAGCAGCTGGTCACATTGCATCCACCATCAGAAAACAGAGAGAAATTAATGATGTTATTTAGTTAATTTTCATCTTTTTATTCAGTCCAGGACCCCAGCCCATAGAATAATACTGTCTGTCATTAAGTTGGTATTCACCCCTTAATTAACTTATCAATATCATCCTGTCATAGACATGCCCAGAGGTTAATCTAATCTAGATTACCCCTCATAGACATTCCTAGAAGCTTGCCTACTAGGTGATTCTTGATCCCATTAACAATCAGTATTAGCCATCATATCATAACTGTAGGAGAGCACAAGGGAAATAGTAATTGTGGCAAGGAGATAAAACATAGCTGAGAGCTTGGGGCATTGAAGTAATGAAGCAAGCATAGAGAATGGCTTAGGACTCAGATGGGGCTCTTAGACTCTTTTATGCACCATGAACCTAATTCATGAAACCATCTAGAAAAGAAGGAAGTGAATAGGACTGTCTGAATTTTCTTAGATGCTGAATAATCCCAACTGTAATCATAAATGGAGTTGACTTGGTATATCAGATAGCTTAAAATTTCCCTGACAAGCATAGCATCCCATAAATGGGAGAGATTTAAGCAACAGAAAGAATATAAGAGCAAGCAGTCTAGGAAAATCAGAAGAAACTGTGTCTCTTGCACACGATAGGGTCAATGGACTCACTAAAGCACAGCAGCAGTGGCTGCCTGCACAAGAACAAGCCATTCAATTTTCCAGCACAAAATCAGGAGATACTCATGAGCTTCCATCCTTAGCTATGACACCATTGACAATTAGAGGAGGGGCAGTGTTTCTTGTAGGTTGTATGTTCCCTAGTAGGTCAATCAGTCGATGGTCTCATAGTCACGAGTACACAAGCAGTACAAACTGAACTCAATAGGTTATATAAAAAAGAAGATATGAAGTTGGGAGCAAGGTGAGGGGTGTAGGTAGATACAGGAGGGGGTGTGGGAGTGATGACAGGGTGAATGTGAATAATTATATGCATGCATGAAATCCTCAAATAATTATTAAGAACATTATCTTAAAAATTATGTGACTACAAAACATTTATTTCTGGATTAGGCAAGTATTTTTAAATGTCTTTGTTGAGTATTTAAGCAAGAAAAATAAATCACCAAATGTCAGAGCTCCAAAGGGGCCTGAGAACTAAGTCTAAGGCCTGCTTGGCATGAAGAAATGCCTATCTCAGTAGTCCAAGAGAGTGGGTTTTATAGGAGTTTACATAATCATCATTTATAAATACATTGGCTTACATGAGATGATAAAACAGAGCTGGAGTCCCTGTATAAACCTAGAGCCCTCAATGTGTTTCCTTGGAGGGGTGGATATGTCCAGGTGGGGTAGGGGCAAAATGAGGTAATCTAGAATACTTCATGGGACCCAGAAGAGCTGAATTGCTCAAACACTAGGGGGAGAAGACAAGAGTTACATAAGAATTGATTTAAACTGGTCAATCTAGGACAATTTTCATGTTGTTTACAAAGGACAAAAGATGCTGTTAAGTGCTGAGGTTAAAGGGACACTATCTTAATGAAGGTGTCAAATAATCAACACTGATAATTGGAATGATGGAACAAACTGTTTTGTCTCAAAGTGTTGTGTCTCTTTAGATGTAACATAATGGCAGGAAGACACATGCTTCGGAGCAGCTATTATTCATACAGTCAAAGGACTGACATAAACCATGCTTCAGGAAGCAAAGTACATTATCCTTGTCTTGTCAGAAATACCCTTGGCTGGGTATGTGATGCATCCCAAGAGAACGTTTCTTATGTGTCTTTCCCTGATTCTCTTTGCTGGCCTTTTTATTGGTCTGACATTTTGCTTATTACTACCAGTCTTATGTGGCTTCTATCCTCTTTTCCTTACTTGCCACCGAAAATCTTCCTCATTTATGATAGTGCCCTTAGGAAACTCCAGCATCTCAGGAAGAACTGAAGGGCTCTCAGATCTTATGCCCTGTTCTTCTCTTGGGCAGAAATTCTATACCATTGCATTGGAGCTAAGAATAGGCAAGATGACTTGCTTCTTCTGTAGGGACATTTCTACTTTTCCAGTGGGCACCACAGATGATGGTAGGCCTTGATCTTCTCAAGTGGATTCTTTTTTGTTTGCTTTGTTTTGTTTGTTTGTTTTTGAGACAGGGTTTCTCTGTAGCTTTGGAGCCTGTTCTGGAACTAGCTCTTGTAGACCAGGCTGGCTCTGACCTCACAGAGATCTGCCTGCCTCTGCCTCCCGAATGCTGGAATTAAAGGCGTGTGCCACCACTACCCAGCTAAGTGGCTTGATTCTTAACAGAACTTCTGTGCCCTGAATAAGTCAGTGGGCCTATTGGATGCCAGGTTTCTGGGTTTCTTGTGATTCAGGTAGCATCCTTGCCCTATTAGTGAAATAAAGTTGCAGTGCTCTCAGACTTTCCTGCCAGAAATAGAATTCTAGCAACCAGGGCATTTTGAAGCAAGATTTAAGTCCTAGAATAGGAGTTGTAGGCAAAGGAATACCTGTCTTTGTGTCTACACTTGCCCAGTGTTAAAACAGTTTCATTGCAGAGTTAAATGGGATGTTGTTGGAGCGTATCATGGCTCAAATACCAGAAATATTTACTGATATTAAGATTTAGTAAAACTTCTTGAATACCTTTCTTCATTTGCTTCCATCCTTATGACAATGTCCAGCGATTAATTGGTTTAGATTTAGTAGTTAAATGGTTAGCTAGTTCATTAAGTAAAGTGTTGAATGAACTCTCAACACCATTCCAGAAATATCTCGACCATAATCCACTTCATCTATTTAAAGATGATTCAAGGTGTAAAGTCATGATTTCAGAGGGTGGAGTCAAGAACTGTGGAGAATCAGTCCAAGAGAACAATACTGAATCCTAATGAAAGAATTTTAGTGACATATGTCCACTAGGACTTCATAATTGCTATGTGACTTTCTGTTCCCCGTGAATGAGAGTGAGTATCTGGTGTGGAAATTGAATTTGTTTTACAAATTATTTATTTATTTTTATATTATGTGTATGAACATCTTTCATGTAAGCATGTGTGCACCACATGTGTGTCTGGTGGCCACGGAAAAAAAGGAAAGACTGTTGGGTCCCCTGGAACTAGAGTTATAAGCAATAGACTCCATTGTTTGTTTGTTTTTTGTGTGTGTGTATATATGTACTTTTAAAATCTGTTTGTTTTTGTTTTTTGGGGAGGAGTTGTTTTTGTTCATTTGTTTGTTGAAAGAGAAATAAAATGAAGTTGGGTAGGTGGGTGGAAGATCTGGGGAGAGTTGGAGGAGGGAGAAGAATATGATCAAGGTACATTGTATGATAAAATTTTAATTAAAATTAAACCTGAGAAAATGTGGGGACTAGAGAGATGACTCCATGTCTAAAAGTACTTACTCCTCTTCCAGAGGACCCCGGTTTAGTTATATAACAGTCACCCATTAACTCTAATTTCTGGGGACCCAACAGTCCCTACTTTCTGCCTTAGGCACCAGGCTGACATGTAGTGCACACATATAATACAGGAAAAACACTCATACACACAAAACAGAAATAAACAAATCATTAATAAAAGAAATTCAATTTCCACACCAGATACTTTCAGTCATTGGGGAACAGAAGCCACATAGCGATTCTGAAGTCGTGTTGGACATATGACGCTAGTTCTTTCATTAGGATTTAGTACTGTTGGACTGCTTTTCCACAGCTCTTGACTCCAGCCTTTGAAATCGTGATTTTACACCCTGAATCATCCTTAAGTAGATGAAATGGCCAACTGTTCCTGAGCCTAAGGCCCATTCTGGAATGTGGTTGATACGCCCAGGGTGACTCCACTGGAGAAAATTGACGTTCTCTCTCCCAGCAGGTATTGATTGCCAATAGCTTCTAAGTTAGGAGTGGGACTTTGTGGCCACTTCCCCTTCTAATTCTGGTATTTTATTTGGGTTGAACTCGCAACTATATCTGATACTTTTAATGAGGTCAGGACCTGAGAGTCTAGGGAAAACTCTACTAATATTATTCTGCTAAATAAACATAGCAACCAAATGACTCCAAGTGACACGTTGCTATGGCCAGAGATCAATGCTTCTTACAAGCCGTATCAGAGAAATTTCTTTTTTCAGTTGGTGGTAATTAACAGAGGCCCACAACTGGACAGTGTTCAGAGGGTGAGAGACTTTGGAGTACTCAGTCCTAAATGGCATATCTTCAACAAGCCTTTCCCCTTGAGGCTCAGGGATGCATGTGGGAACGGAGGCAGAGGGATTGTGAGAAGTGACAGATGACTTCTAGGGACTCTTCTAGACCTACCTGGAAGGAAAAACATATGGGCTCACAGAGACTGACACTTGCACAAGGCCTGCAAAACTTCAAGGTGGATTTTTTTTTCTTAATCCATTCAGCTAACTTGTGGCTTTTTTTTTTT
>NW_026068171.1:960922-1047987 GCF_014885135.2 Alexandromys fortis
AAAAAAAATTTCCGCCTCCTCCCAGCCTCCCATTTCCCTCCCCTTCCTCCCATTTCCCTCCCACTCCTCCCACTCCCTCTCCCCCTCCCTCTCAGGGTTCTCTGCCCTGTGGAAAGTCCAAGGTCCTCCCCCCTCCATCCAGGTATAGGAAGGTGAGCAGTCATAATGATAGGCACTAGAGCATCTGCTGTATTATTTTCTATAACTTGTATGCTTATAGTTTTCCTAGTTTACTATTTTTAATAAAAGGAGGTTTTTGATTTTCATTCAGTTGTCATTCTAATATACTATCTACATTTTTGACAAGATTGACTTCACTGGTTTGTTGAAGATATGCCATTTAGGACTGAGTGCTCCAAAGTCTCTCACCCTCTGCACACTGTCCAATTGTGGCTTCTGATAATTATCACCTACTGAAAAAAAAATTTCTCTGATACGGCTTGAAAGAAGCACTAATCTATGGCCATAGTAACATGTCACTAGGAGTCATAACTTGCACACTTAATTTTTTTGTGTAGTTCATGGAATCCAGGGCTTCACGAATATTAAGCAGTTTACCTATTAGCTAAAGCCCTAGCTCCTACAGCTCTAAACTGTACAATTGGATTTGTTTTGAGAAATATGTACATTCATGACTTCATAACCATAATCAATATGTAGAATATCCTCCCCAATATTCTCATGTATCTTTACATCAGTCCCACCATCTCTGGACCTTAGTCATGGATATTCTGTATGTTACTATAGAGCACGTTCATACTTGACAGAAAGTTGTATGAATAGTCACACAGTAGGTTCATTTTTGGTTTGCTATATTCTTTTGAGATTCACACATGTTAATAAGTGTGTATCTCACATGTCCTGTTGTATTGCTGAATAGTATTTCATTGTATGGATATCATTCATTTGTCTCTTATTCTCTTATTAGGCAGCTAGTCTTTTTCTTGGTTTGGGCTATTATGAATAAAGGTATAGTAATAGACAAGACTTTTTGTAGATAGAGGTTTCCATTTGGGTAAACAACAAGGAGTAGAATTTCTGAAACAAAGGTTGAATACATGGTTACTTTTAGTGAATGGCACCATGCCTCTGACACCCCCCCCCCCCGCAAAGAGTTTCTACCACTTTTGTCAGCAATATATGGGAGTTTTCGCTGATACACATGGCCACCAACCTTTACTTAAATTTTAGAATGATGGCACACTGATAACTCATAGTAGTGGCTTATATTTGGCATTTTGTTGCTGCTGACAATTAAGGTCATGATGTTGCGTATCTTTTAACATGAAAATTGACCATTTCTATACATGTTTTATTATGTAGTAATATTTAATTGACTTCTGTATTTACTCATTCATCTTCACAACTCCCACATTGGATTATTTTGTCCTAGTCTCATGTATACTCAGTTATTGTTTGTATTTTCCAGTAATTTTTAAAATTTTTGAGATTATAATATCATTACATCATTTACCTCTCCCCTTTCTTCTCTCCAAACCCCCTATTGTTTCTCTCCAAACCCACTTTGTTTTCTTTTAAACTTATCTGGGATTTGAAAGTAGAATTTAGTAATGAGATCCTAAACAACAAAGAGGACCCTAAAAGAGACATAAATGAATCTACATTGAAAGTAGAAAAAGACATGATCTCTTAAGTAAATTGGGAGCATGGGGGTCATGGCAGGGTTAGAAGGGGAGAGGGGAAGAAAGGAGGGGAATGGAGAAAGATGTATAGCTCAATAAAACAATAAAAAAACATTGAAGAGGACTCAAGATGAAATGAGGTTCGGACTGAAAAAGGCAATAAGCCAGCTAGAAAACTCAATGTTTTACAAATAGAACGAATCAAGCAGAAGACATGAATGTGTGTGTGTGTGTGTGTGTGTGTGAACTGTTTGTTTAAAGCTGTCATCCAATCCAATTAAAATTTGATTTGTCATTTTATCTTTGAGTTTTTGATATATTTTGTATAAAATTCATGTGGGAGATGTTTGCATTGTGAATATCATTTGAGCTAGTTTATTATATATTATGAAGTAAAGGTTGAATTTATATTGTATCACATTGTTGGATAATTATTCCAGAAATTTATTGGAGTGTCTTGGAGTCTTCTGTACTTTTGGACTAAGTAGTATGTGAAATAATAATATAATGTCATTAACCTGGGCCAGCAAAATGGCTCTGCTGGTAAAAGCGCTTACTGCCAAGCTTCATGATCTACTTTTGATTCTTGGGACCCACATGGTGGAATGGGAGAACCAGCTCTGAACACTGTCCACTGACCTCCACATGTGTGCTGTGGCATGCTACCCTTCAAGTAACTAAATAAATGTAACTTTAAATTGTCATTAACTTACATACAACTAGTATCTACATATATTATTTCTACGACTTCCTACTTATTTTTTCTTGTAGTATTTTGATTCAAAAGAACAGAAGGTGTAGGGGGATTAATTTAAGTGTGTAAGACTCTGCAATTACATAACACAAATATACAGAGACAGACACACACACACACACAAATAGACATAGACAGAGAGACATACACAGAGATAGTAAGACAAGGATAGAGAGAGAAAGACACACACAGAGAGAGAAACAAAGAGACACGTACATGTAGGGGGAGTCAGAGTCACTGCTGTTGGTCTAAGAATAATGGGAAAGCATCACAATAGCTACTCAACTAGTCACACAATTAGTTTGGCTCTAAATCGCCTACAATTTCTCTCCCTTAGTTTCCATGTTTTACCTTGCGAACTTTAGTTTGATGTACCATGTCCAGTGAAGTCAGCTTCTGTCCTAAATTCATTCTGCTAGCCTGTTTTGGTTGCAATGCTGATTTCTCTAATTTAGTCTTAAGTGCAGACCTTAACTGCACTCTATTCTGCAGCCCCTTCTGGTCTAGATTCTGCAGTTTGTCTCTCAAGGCCTGACCTCTAGAGTTTAAATTTTCCAGTGATTTGGTGGTCTCACTTTCCCCTAGGCAGTCTGTATTCTTCTGTGCTCCTTTGCATGTCATCCATCCCGTTTTCTTGTCTCTGCACATGTGCCCCTTCCTCTACAGTCAGGACTCATCGTTCACTTTCTATTGGGAATCATGGGCTCCAGTCTGCCTCTGTATTTTCTTGTATTGTTCACTATTACTGAATGTGTACCACTTGCCCTCCACACTGGAATATTGGCTGTGTGAGTTTAGAGACTGGATCACCTACTCTCCTATCCCCGTCAATGTTCAGAACAGAAATGCTCTTCTGGCTTGTTTAGTATTCCTCGCCGTGTGTGTGTGTGTGTGTGTGTGTGTGTGTGTGTGTGTGTGTGTGTGTGTGATTAGTGTTAATGTTGGCTTGAAATAAAAGGTAACTACTTTGGGGGCTGTCTTTCATTTCAGCTGCTGGTGTTGACATGTCTCTTCTCATGGATTGACAGAGGGCTTCTATGAAAGCCACTGTGGCAATTGCATATTCACTTTCTGGATGCTCTCTTGAGTTTGGCACTGCACTGGAAACCAGTATTCTCTAATTCAAGGCTAGAGGTAAACTAGGAAGACAGAGATGGCTGGCTGAAGAATGCTCTGTCAGACACCAGGAAAAGGCAAGTGCCTAACCTCTCAGACACCAGGAAAAGGCAAGTGCCTAACCTCTCATTTAGTCTTGATTGCCCCAGCCAAAGCAAAAAAAAAAAAAAAAAAAAAAAAAGACTTTTTCAAGGAACAGTAGTAACCGCTACATCCAAGCTTTAATAAGTAAAAGGGGAACTTAATGCAAAAAAAAAATCTTACAATTATCATTTCTTAAAGGCACACAGGAGGAGAAAAGCATGCAAAGAAATGCACTGCTGCCTCCCTGTGCTAACTGCATCTTCTGCGAAAGGCTCTCAGGGGAGCTCTTGAAGGTAGTACACTCTAGGTGGCTCCTAGATCCTCCCTAGAGAGCTCAACAGAGATGGCATTTGACTCCACGGCCTTGGTCCCCCCCCACACACAATTAGTCTATTAGGTCATGTCTTTCTCTTCTTTTTTCGTAAAATTCCATATTGACATCATCAGTGATTTAATCTGATTTTGCATGCGTGTGTGTGTGTGTGTGTGTGTATGCGCACATGCGTGCGCATGTGTATGCTTTCAAAAATTGACCCTTTGGGTTTCACCTATGCTGACTTTGTTGGCAAGGAATTTTAACTATTGGATGGCATAGTAAGTGTGCCTGGGGGGGACCATGAATCACTCATGTTTCACAGCAATTATTAAAACAAACTTTCAATAGGCATTAAAGATGGTTTCTAGATATCTGGGGCTTTGCCATGTAAAGAGAAAATGCTGTAAACACAACGTTTTCAAATGAGAGTAGTAATTAGGATTTTACTGTAACCACTCAGTTTGCTTTTTGGATTACCTCACTTAGATTTCCGGTGCTGCCAAAAGCCAGTTGAGAGAATAGCAATCCTTTATGAGCAATTTCAGGTTTTCTAACCCTTTTGCAATCTTTTACTTTAATTTGTTTCCCATTAGTACATGCTCAAGTGTATCAGAAAATAAAAAGCCATTGTCTAGGGATGAGAGATTGAAAATCATTTTATAACTGATCATAGGTAGGACATCTGCCTTCTCTTTGCCTCAGTTTCCCCATCTTCTAAAAGAAAGGCTTGAACTGGGTGGGTGTGATGAACCTTTCCTGCACCGATGTTCTGCAGTTTTAATTAAATGTGTTGTTTCAGGAGGCTTTTTGTCCTACCAAAAAAGCCTGTGATACTGACATTACTTTTCTCTGCCTTTCTTTTTCTGAGGGTGGGATTTGAGAATTCGAATTTTCTACAGGCTATATCCCATAATGATGGAAGCATCCCAGGTCACTATCCAAGCTAATATTCTCACCTGTAGATATCTAGAGACTCAGACACTGTTTGAAGAGCTCTTGGCCATTTCTCTCCAGGCTCTTATTCAGAGGTGTTTGTATCACTAATGTGTCTTAGCTGTTAGAAAAGTAGAAATGTAATGAGTGGAGGAAAATAAAGCCCTATCCTTTTTCTTTGTCCTGGGTTGCTTTTGTAATTGTTATTCAGGTAAACCACCTGTGTTCTACTGCTTAGACACACAAACACATACACACAGACTGCTAATAGGGGCTGCTAATAACATTTCTATTTCTAGGACTGTCACAGTTGATTTTTTTGTTCACATATCTGTGAGTTCCATCAGGCTCGCTAGCTGAAAAACAAGCTCAGTAAGAATTTTCCTAAATATTTCTGAGTGGACTAATTTCCCAAGCCAGCATTGGGTATTGAATTTGGTGAAAGCTAATATAGAGATGGATCAAACAGGACAAATACAAACTAAGACCTTTATACCCAGAAATCTGGGATGAGGGAGGTACTGAGTAAGAGTGGGGTGGACCCAAAGGATGGCTTGCATGCCTCTTTTGGTTTCTATCTCAGCTTGCTCATTTTGCAGGCAAATAAGTACTGTGGATCAGCTGCTTTTCATCAACTTTGGTAAGAGTCAAACACTTCCCCTTGAATGCCCCCCCATACATTTCAGTCTGCTTCTTTTCAGTGTCTTTTTGTGATTTCCTATCCACTTCCCCAAATCCTTAGTATTGGAAATTTTAGCTCTTGAAGTTCTTTTGTGATTTGGTCCAGGGTATTGTCTTTAAATATCATTCTCATAGTCCATTCTCTTGGGCTATAACCACATACCACAGACAAGTACCTTATACATAATTAAATAATATCAGCCAAGCTCAAATGATCACTGTCTGCTATCCAGGCGATACAGAGACAATCCATGAGACAATACAGAGAAGAAAGGTAATTGGATTTATAGGAATGAGGGATTAGTGACCCACTGTTATGTAACTATTTCCTCAGAACTGAAATAGTCATCCTGGAGGGAGGAAGGAAGTTCACCAAATTCCCACAGCCCAGGCAACTCAAGATATTTACCAGGTGAAAAAGGATAAGAAAGTTATACAATTCAAAGGTCCCATCTCCAAGCTTATATAAACAGTCACTGAGAGACAAGACATTCTCTGTTGGAGAATGACTACAAGTTGTTCAGGGGCTTTCAAGGATGCAGATTTCAGGTGTCATTATCCATCTTACACTGGGCTTTTTGGTGATGCAGCTGCCTCTGGGTCACTCATGCTCCTGTTGTAATGGTTGTTTGGTCTCTTTAAGAGACAAGCCATGCCCACTCCCTCTCCCATCTGCCGAGGCAGGCAGGTCTTCCTGCTTGCAGCCTTAGTCTCTCTCTCCTTTCTGTCTCCCTCCTGGAGAGGCAGCTTCTGTCTCTCCCTTCACCCCCCTCCCTCTCTGCTCTTCTCCCCTTCTCCCCTCCCTTCCATAACCACTAAATAAATATCCAGCCTCACTCTGCATGGCATGCCTGTCCATGTCTCTGTCTCTCACCCACTGCCTCCACCATGTGTCTTCCTGTTCTGGAACAGCCACTGCTCAGGGATATGCAGCCATCCCTTCCTGGGACTGGCTGCTCTCAGGGCCTGCTGCCTGCCACCATATGGCCCACTGCCACTGCTTGGGGATCTGCAGTGTTTCTGCTGCTTGCTGCCACCAGGGATCCTGTAAAAGCCTGATTGGAGTGGCCTCTGGCCTCTCTGACTTCTGAGTCACCCTGACAGGATCCAGCCATGCCATAACACTCCACCCGGGTCAGGGGATCCTGGCCACCAGTCCTGCGGTGTTTGTGCCAATTTGCACTCCACCTATAGGGGGAGACGTCTTGTTATAGGCCTTGTGGTGTCGCCGTTTTTTGCAGGTTTTCACAATTTCAGCTGTGAGTAGCAAGCCATCCATGTCTATCCCTCCCCCCCGCCCCCCCCCCCGAGATGGAAGCCTTTTAGAGGCCCAAAATTCCCAGGCCTTAATGCCCTACTTCTTCAGCTCTAATCTTCACTCCACCGGTGTCCCGCCACCTCCACTTTTATGGGAGTTTTCTGATTACTGTCTGTGGGAACTTTCTAACTACTATCAGTGCACAGGCAAATGGGCCCTGCCATGGTTACTGCTGCCAACAAGATTGGTCGGATCCACGAGGTGGCTTTTTTCAATTGCAGCCTTTTGCTCCCTGCTGTGGCTTATAGCATAGCATGGCGGCTTAGCCACAGGGCAGATCGCACCTCTAAGTCTCTCTTATTAAGGTTAAAATCCCTGCAGCTCAAAAATTGTGGCTTTTCCATACAACATGTGACTTCACTGCCATCTTAACTGAGTGGCTTTTCCATACCACGTGTGACTGCTGCCATTTTGACTGAGGTCATGTGACCTTGACACCATCTTAACTGAAGTCAGGTGACTTCACTGCCATCTTAACTGAGTGGCTTTTTTCATAAAACATGTGACCACTGCCATTTTGATGGGGTCAGGTGACTTTGTTACCATCTTGGCTAAGAGCTAGGTCAGGTGACCAAGTTCTGCCATCTTTACTGAGGTGCTCCCTGCCTGGTTCCCCAGTGTTAGCTCTGTTGCATGGGTGGACCTTACCACCATCTTGTCTGAGAGCCAGCTCAGATGACCAAGTTCTCCCATCTTTACTGAAGTATACCCTGCCTTGTCCCCAAGTTTACTTATTTTTTCCACTAAATTCCCCTTGTTGACTCTGTTGCATATGTGTTTTGTGTAGTGGCATGCCTCTAGTAGGGCCCACCAAGAGCATCCACTTTGCCCAATTCCTGTTCACTCTGTGTGTGTTCATACATGTAACTTAAATGCGCCTGTGCTTAATGTTATAACTGTTTATTGCATCTCATTTCAGACTATATAAAAATAAGTCTCATGTTTCAAACTGGTATGTACTTTTAAGTCTCTTACAAAAATACTTTATATTTAATCTAACCCTCATTTAAAATATATTAAGCTGTTCTCTACTATTGTCAGTTCTGTGTAAACCTTCTATTGCAAGCTGTTTTTTCTTCTTTCTGTCTTTTTATGAGTGTAAATCTTACCTGTTAAGAGCCAGTACAGTCAAGCTCAGACCCAGCCCTCCAGGCAGATTCTGTACAGTAGTTATACCTAATAAACAGCCCTTAACTGCTCAGAGATCTGGGAAATATGACATTTAAATATTTAATCATTAAAAATGTCATAACAAAAAGATACAGGTTGGTTCCTAGCAGCAACACTCTATTTCTTCCAAAGAAGATAGAACACAAATGGGAACACAACAATGTCCATCTGCAATTCGCTTCAATTGCCAAGCACTGACCACTGGGTGAAACTGCCTTTCATCTAAACTGAAGATCTCCAGACGTGGACAGAATCACTAAAATTGACAGCCTAGATGCTCAGGTCAAGGTAGGATTGTCTTCCTGCAAATTTCTTAGCCCACAGGATCTTCTGGAGCCTGGCAGGACCTGTGCTAAATAGCAAAAGTCAAATGTGACCCTCAGCGACCATAGAGGACCCTGAAGAATAGCTCTGGGTACCAACCAAGTAAGTTCTCTGTCATTTTTAAATCAGTAACTCAAGTAAAATTTTATCCTTCTCAAAGATCTCTGATGTAATTTGACAGCTGAGAGGTTTTGTCATTTTTAAAGGACAACCTCACCAAATATATTTAATAAAATACAAGACCTGCAAGTTATAAAGGTGTGAGGACAAATACAAGTTATCAAACTTCTCTCTCATTGTGCCTTCCATAGTCTTAAGAATACTTTTCATAGGCCAGGCGGTGGTGGCACACGACTTTAATCCAGCACTTGGGAGGCAGAGGCAGGCAGATCTCGGTAAGTTCGAGGCCAACCTGGTCTACAAGAGCTAGTTCCAGGACAGGCTCCAAAACCACAGAGAAATCCTGTCTCGAAAAACTAAAAAAAAAAAAAAAATACTTTTCATTGTGCAAAAATATTTGTCACAGTCATTCTGACATAAATGTGCTACTGTTTATACAATGTATATGTCTAAAACTTCTGTTTTCACAAACCCAAAGAATTCTTGTGAGTTCTAGGGAGCCGAATTCAAAGATCCACCTTAAACAGGTCAGATACACCCCCCTCAATTCCCTGGTCCTAAATGGTGTGGGAGAATTGTCTGTATTCTGTCAATCATGCTATAAATAAATGCTGATTGGTCAGGCAGGAAATATAGGTGGGAAAACCAGACAGGAAGTAGAAATGATGTAATGAGAACAGGAGAATTCTGGGAAGGAGGAAGTTGATTCCTCCTACTCCTGCCCAGACCAGGAAGCAGCAGGATGTGATCTGCAACCACTGAAAAAAGTACTGAGCCACATGGCTAACATAGATCAGAAAAATGGGTTAATCAAGATGTGGGAGTTAGCTAGTGAGAGGCTAGAGCTAATGGGCCAATCAGCTTATAATTTATGGAGACCTATGTGTGATTTTCTTTGGGGCTAAACAGTTGTGGGGTACCGGGCTGAACAAAAACCCCAACAAGCAGGCCCCCATTCATGTTACACCTAAATTTTTTTTCCTTAATTGAACTTTGTCCTCTGTTCTACTAATACCTTAAACAGGTATAAGAGTCACCAGATATTTCCATACTACAAATACCAGACAGGAGCAAAGAGACCAACTATGCCAGGATGTAACCAGCACCCAGCCTTCTCAGCTTCCCCCCAAAGACTATGCCCACAAACAAGCCACCCCAATTCATTTAACCTGTGGTGCCTAACCTCCTGCCTTTTTATTATATAAAAAAAGATGGGAATGTAATTGTTCTTCTGTCTCTTTAAGAGACAAGCCATGCCCACCCCCTCCCCCATCTGCTGAGGCAGGCAGGTCTTCCTTTTTGCTTGCAGCCTTAGTCTCTCTCTCCTTTCTGTCTCCCTCTTAAAGAGGCAGCTTCCGTCTCTCTCTCTCTCTCTCTCTCTCTCTCTCTCTCTCTCCCTCTGCTCTTCTCCCCTTCTCCCCTCCCTTCCATAAACACTAAATAAATATCCAACCTCACTCTGCATGGCATGCCTATCCATGTCTCTGTCTCTCGCCCACTGTTGCTGCCATATGTCTCCCTGTTCTGGACCAGCCACTGCTCAGGGACCTGCAGCCATCCCTGTCTGGGACTGGCTGCTCTCAGGGCCTGTTGCCACCGCTTGGGAAGCTGCAGCATTTATGCTGCCTGCTGCCACCGGTGATCCTGCAGCATTTTTAATTTTTCCATCACACTTGTAACTCCACTAGGCATTGGTTTACCAGGCTAGATTTGGGTGGCTAGAGTGCACAGACAGTTGTTGATGTCTCCCAGGAAAAGCCACACAGCACTCAATCTAGAGGTTATGTTTCCTAGTATTTGTTTATTTCAGATAACAGAAGAACAAGAATATATTTGTTACTATAATATGTATTATATATGTTTATGTTAAATAAAGATTTGAAATAAATAGCATCAATATGTCCCAGTGCCTCTGTACTTAGAAAGTGTGAAGTTACAGTGAAACTATAATAGTTTCTTTTATGTGTTAACTTAGGCCATGTGGTAGCTATATATTTGTTTAAGCATTATTTCTAAAAGTGTCTGTGTATGTGTCAAAACAAAATTAACAATTAGGAGACAGGGTAAGCAGAAGACCCTCCCCAATGTGGAAGGGTTTTATCAAACCCATTGAGGGTGTGAATGGAATAAAAAGAGACAGAGGGGGACTTAGCTGTCTCTCCCTGTCTCCTTATCTGGGACACTGTCCTGCTCCTGTCCTCAGACTAGAACTGAAACCATCAATTATCTTGGCTTTGGGGGCATTAAAATTTGGTTTACAACTATACTACCAGCTTTCCTGACATTCTGCTTTCCAATTCCAAATATTGTGAGCATTTTTAATCTTCAAAATAATGTGAACCAATTCTATTTTTCCCTCACATCTGTACATTGATAGATCCCTCCATCTATGGAATATTGTTGGTTTCTCAGGAGGATGCTGGCTAATACTTTCTTTGTATTCCTGTCCTTGCTATGGAATCCCTTGTTTTCCTCAGCATGGCTACCAGTTGCAAGAAGTTTATTTTTGTGCTTAACAATTCTATTTTTTCTCAGTTTTGCTGTACTTTATATTGGTAATCACTTTACTCTTGTTTTAAACATTCTCAACTTCTTTCTTTAGGATAAACTGAATTTTACTTCTGAACCATTTCTCCATTTACTTTTTTCCTAGACTTTCTCTCAAATCTGCCTCTTCCTCTTAGGTCCTATTTCCATTACTGTGGTTCAAGCATTGACTGTCATGTCTGGCAAAAATTATCTTTCTGTTTGACTCCTTGCCTCACAGCTGCTTTCTCTCTGTACTACAACTTGGAATTCTAATTAGCTTCCATATTGGCAAGCATATTAGTCCACTTGAGATGATATGACAAAATACCACAGGCTTATAAACAAGAGAAATTTGTGTTTTATAGTTCTGAATCTGGGAGGGACTCAAAGATCAACATAATCCTAGTGAATTTGTTGTCTGAAAGCCTATTTTTAGATTCATTAATTCTCATCCCCCACCCATCATGAAACTGTGATGCAGTGAAACACGCAGCTCTCTACAATCCAGGAGAAAACCTTCACTAGAGAAACAAATTAGCCAGCAACTTCATCTTGGACTTTCTAGCCTCCAGAAGTCACACAGTCTATGTCATCAGAGCAGGTCAGACAGATTAACATAAGGTCTTTCGTTATAGGTAAACCTCAAGGACAAAGATGTTTATTGCTTTCTGCTATATCCCCAATGCCAAAAATAGCTCTCTACCACACTGTGGATCCCTGTAATTATTTCTCAAGTGAATGCATGCATGAATGAATCAGATATGGTGAGTACAGGGAAGAGAGCACGTGTGTGAGTATGCTACAATGCACGGAGTAGTTGCATTTTATGATACAGATAAGGGGCTCTAGGAGCCCAGTGAAGAGATAGGTGGGGGAGAGGGGAGCTAGGAAAATTTCAACGAATAGTTGCCATGCAGGAAGTGTAGGATTTGGACTCAGGGCTATAGGGCAAAATAAGGAGTTCAGTCAGTTTGAAGTAGGACATGTGGGTAATAGAAGTAGAAACTAAGACTACAGTGAAGCCTGGGAAGCAATAGTGACAGTTCTTGAATGCCACATTCAACAGCTTTGTCTTTAGGTGTGGTCTAAAGTACAGTGGGTATGCAGGTTACAGAACTGGCTGTAAAAACGTGAGCCATTAATGATAGCATCTGAATTACATTTTTCTGTCAATTAATGTCTCAGATAAGAACCCCAAGTTCTCTAGGGACAAATTGTGATTCCTAACTTGTCACAATATGAAGCAGCAGGAGAAAGAGGGAGGAGATTTTGAATATGAAAGCAGATGCCCCTTTAGGGAAAGAACTAGGTGACTTCTTGCTGCCAAGGGTGAATATGGAAACTGCAGGATTAGATTAGAGCATTTGTCACTATGTAATCTATGAAGGGATCCTCTTAGCCACAACAGAGAGTTCTCATAGAACAATCAGGACAAGTCTGGACCCCTCTGTTTAACAACATAGAAAAGACACCAAGTACCTCAGACATGTCTTCGTTTAGAATAGACATCTCTTCATTTAGAATAGTACTGCAAGGGTCGTGGTGTAGGTACCTGGTAAATATATGTGTGTGAAATGCCAATATGTCATTTTCTGATGAATAACAAGGCATTGTTTTAATGCTGGTCTTATGAAGATTTGTACAAGTTGATTTGTGTGTATACGCTGCACATAGAACTCACATGCTCAGAAGACTAAGCTGTGTAGTCTTCAATGTAGCAAAAGTCCAATGCAACCATATTTCATTATGATAGTGTCTACGCAATATATATTCAGTAGAAACTATATTCATATTTTGACGTTTGGCCTTTTCATGGCTGGTAACAGGCCAGGTAACAGGATCCTCTCTTGTGATGCCAGGCAGTGGTTGCTGTAGATCCCAGTCAACAATGCTATCATGAGAGTCAACGTCAACCAATCTCTGTGGTGAGCTGTATGGCTTAGTTGGGGGTTCAGTGGGTAAAGGGGATCACATGCATTTTACTTACTGGTATTTTCAGTTCATGATGAGCTTAGCAGGATATAAGCTCTTACTATAACCTGAGGAGCATTTGTTTTTAGTTTATTTTGTGTGTCTGACACGTGCTGTAGGGGAAGGGATGTGTATGCACCATAGTCCACGCAGGGAAGTCAAATCATAACCTGATGTATCAGTCCTCATCATCCACCTTGTTTGAGACAAAGTTTCTTTGGTTTTGGCTTCTGTGTATGCCCGGCTAGCAGGTCTGTGAGCTTCGTGGAATTCTCCTGTGTCCACCTCCCATCTCATAGTAATACTGGTTTACAGACATACTATCATATCTGGCTTTAAATGGGTTCTGGAGATTCGAACTCAGGTTCTTATGCTTGCGTGACAAGTCCTTTACCCACTGAACCATATCCTCAGCCACTGGATTGAACAATAGTTTTTTTTTTTCCTTCCTAGGTAAATGGCTCTGTTTCAGAGGAGGCAGAAAACGTTTCATGAATATATTAAAAACTACACACATCCTTGATCTTTTGATCTCTCTTCAAGGCCAAGTCCATGTCAGAGCCATCTCTCCATTCCTCACTGGTTGCCAGAATGCTTTGGACAGAATAAGCCCTTGAATAACATGTGAGTTGAAATGCTGAATTCCATGTCTGACGCCCAGTCATATGAACCGCGCTGTGTGGATTCAAATTTAGGTTTTAAAAGAGAGGATAAAAAAATGTCTCATGCTTTGTTTCTTTCCTTTTTTTTTTTTTTTAAAAAAAAAAACGTATTTAGAATGTGTTGCCTTATTATGATTCCAAGCCCACACTGGGCAGATGTCTTCAGGGACTTCTCTTGGGCAGCTCCCACATCCCTTATCTGTCCTAGCGCTGATGGTTTGCAGACTAACATCTTGTGAATAGCATTTGGCTCATTTTCCCTAAACGCAGGGCTTTTGACTTGCTCATACTGGAGCTCATCTGTCACTTTTCACACAAACACAAGCTTGAGGGAGCCTCCTGCCAGTTAGGCACTGACTAAGAATTTCCCACTGTGCACAGAAACAGCATCTCATTCAGTTATAAACCTTATTGTTGAGGTTATTTTACCCAATACACATTTATTTAGTTTGTTATGCAATAGGATTTTTTCTAAGTAATTGATACATATTGACATGTGTGATGAAATGAAGTCCACACTTTAAATTTTTGAGAACTGTATTTCTCAAATGTAGGTGTTTTCCTTTGCATTCTAATGTATTTTATTTCATGCCTTTATGATTACTCTGATGGGGGATCCATGGTACCATAAATACTTTTAAGACCCCCTATTTTGCATTCTTTCCTTTAGCCACATAAGGCTGAGGCTGGAGCTGAGGTAGGATAGAGAGTTGGGATGGTTTTTAATCCTAAATTCTCATCCCCACTTGGCCGTGCAACCCATGTTAAAGTCTCCAGCTCTTAGAGAATGGTTTTCCTCAGCTGCCTTAACAGTGAGAGAGCTAACTGCCTGATGTCTCACAGAGCACTGTGAAGATCGAATGGCATATACCTATGCCTCTATTGCTTTGAAACCCTTTAAAGCATCATATATGGCTTTTATTGAGGAATTCTAGTGAATTAAGATTTCAGAAGTCTAGTGCTAAAGAGGACTATTAATTTTAGGGCATACAATGCTCCAATATACTCAGTACGAACACAGCTGGGTAGAATGCTCTTTAATGTGTTATACATGTCATTTTCCACCTAAGATCTAATAGCATCTCCATGAGGCTGTCCAGCCTAGAGGGCTCATACCCGCGTATAATCAATTTCTTTCCTTTCCTTCCGTTGCTCCAATAATTAATTGCTCCAGTGTGCCTTTGCGATGTTCCTTACAGATAAAAATAATGCTTAGGCAAGCTGAGATCTTCAAAACTTACTGTTAAACTTAGAAGACTGCAATGACATTATAGATCTTGAAGTTTAGAAGGTGGTAAGGCCACTCAGCATTACCTACCTTTGATGGAGCACTGACTAGCACTGAAATCCCCTGCAATTTTCTGAGCTAAGTGTGAATATGAGTGGCACCATCCAATGGGCTTGATGGGGACCCAGAAAAAATAAAATGGGGAAAATGAGGAAGCCAGCAGAGTACCAGCCTTTGTTTCTCTCCGTTTCCCGACTGCAGGTACCATGCGCCCAGCTGTGCCATGTTTGCGCTGCCACACCTCCCCTATCAATGTACCATCTATTTATACCATGCTTCAAAAATCACTAAATAATGCTAGCTTTTAATAGTACCACTATTATTTTGGGGATTAAAAATGATATGCAAGTGCTTATTTACTAGGTATTTTCTGAAAACTGGAAATGCATCAGAACAATAGATATGGCAGTGAATAGGACACATACAGATCATTGTCTTCTCATGGAACTTGCATTCTTTTGGTTGAAAGGAGGTGCAGAAAATTCAGGTTTCAGTCATAATTCATTGCAACCACTTTGCACCATTCATGGTCAACACTTATTCCACTGAATTTATGTGGCTTCTGGTAAAGCACTTAAGGCGTCATACTTAAAAGCCATCTGTCCTTTATCATCATCTCCTCTTCTTTTCCTTGTAGTACTAGTGGGTTTGAACTGAGGGCTTTTGCAAATGCAAGACTAGTGTTTTATCACAGAGATATATCCACAGCCTTTTTTTTTTTTTTTTTAATTTTTGTTTTGAGTCAGGAACTCATTAAACTGCCCAGGCTGGCTTTGAACTTGCTATGTAGGCTAGGAAAGACCTTGAACTCATGACCATCATGCTCAACTTCCCTGCTTCACCAGGCACGGCTCCTTTCTGTCATCCTGATGTAAGGGTCATTCATACTCCTTTGGTATTCAACAGTGCATGGCAAAATGTGTGGGACATGTAAATGTTTGGAATATGTTCAAGCAAGTGAATTTCCTTTGTTATGGTCAGGTGACATGACATGGCCTGCCCTATAATTTGAATCAAGAAAATAAAATTAAAAAATTATAGGGGAAAGTATGAAATTTGATAGAATCACAACTCTATTTATTACTCCATTGAGAACTCACTGTGGACCATGCACTGGCTGGGAAACTGGTAGGTGCTAAATCTTTACTATTATCCAGTGAGGTAAGTGCTAATTCTTATTATTTTGTCTATAGAAAGATGAAGCACAGCCCAGGTAATTGGTAGTACATGCCTGAATCCAAGCACGTGGGAGGCAGAGGTAGGAAGATCTCTGTGTTCAAGGCCAACCTGGTACAATGTGAGTTTCAAGATAGCCAGAGTTGTTACACAGAGAAACTCTGTCTCAAAAAAACAGAGAGGGAGGGAATGAAGGAGGGAAGGGAGGTAATTAGGGAGGGAGGGAGGGACGGAGGGAGGGACAGAGAGAGAGATGACGTTCCCATTCTGTTCACATTTTTCCTAAAGAAATGTGGGCAGTCACCCTAATACACAAACCACACAAAGACTCAACAAAAAAGAGAATAATAGACCAATTTCCCTCATAAGCATAGAAGAAAAAATACTCAATGCAATACTTGCAATCTGAATCCAAGATCCCAACAAAAAGATCATCTACCATGATCAAGTGGGCTTCACCCCAGAGATACAGGGATTGTTTACCATACAAAAATCTGTCAATGTAATATAGCATATAAATAGACTGAAAGAAAAAGGAAACATGGTCATCTCATTACATGCTGAAAAAGTCTTTGACAATCCAATACGCCTTCATGATAAAAGAAAGTCTTGGAGATAACAGGGATACAAGGAATATACCTAAATACAATAAAGGCAATATAGTGCAAGCCAACAGCCAACATCAAATAAAATAGAGAGAAACTTAAAGGGATTCCATTAAAATCAGGAACAAGATAAGACTGTCCACTCTCTCCGTATCTATTCAATATAGCTCTGGAAGCTCTAGCTAGAGCAATAAGACAAATAAATGAGATCAAGGGAATACAAATTTGAAAGGAAGAAGCCAAAGTATCATTATTTGCAGATAATATGATAGTATAGATAAGCAAACTCAAAAATTCTACCAGGGAACTCCTACATCTAATAAACACCTTCAGTAAATTGGCTGGATATAAGATTAACTCAAAAAAATCACTAGCCCTCCTAAATATAAATGATAAACAGGCTGAGAAAGAAATCAAGGAAAGAATACACTACACAATAGCCAAAAATAATGCAAAATATCTTGGTGTAACTCTAACCAAACAACTGAGAGACATGTGTGACAAGAACTTCAAATCATTGAAGAAAGAAATTGAGGAAGATGGAAAGATTTCCCATACTCATCGATCAGTAGGATTAACATAGTAAAAATGGTCATCTTTCCAAAAGCAGTCTATAGAGTCAATGCAATCCCCATTAAAATCCCAACACAATTATTTATATTGAAAAAAATATTCAACTTCATATGGAAGAACAAAAAAAACCAGTATAGCCAAAACAGTCCTGTACAGTAAAAGAACTTCTGGAGGTATCACCACCACTAATCTCAAGCTGTATTACAAGAGCTATAGTAATAAAAACCACATGGTATTGGCATAAAAACAGACATACTGATCAATGGAATTGAATTGAAGTCCCAAACACAAATCCACACTCCTATGGACACCCAATTTTCAATAAAGAAGCCAGAAAGATACAATGAAAAAAAAAAAGAAACCATCTTCAACAAATGGTGCTGTTCTAACCATATGCTGGCATATAGAAGAATGCAAACTGATCCATATCTGTCACCCTGCACAAAACTCATGTTCAAGTGGATCGAAAACCTCAACATAAATCCAGTTACACTGAAGCTGATAGAAGCAAAATTGGGAAATAGCCTTGAATACATTGGAACAGGAGACAACTTCCTGAATATAACACCAACAGCACAGACACTAAGATTGACAATAAATAAATGGACCCTTAGGAAACTGAGATGCTTCTGTAAGGTAATGGACATTGTCAAGAAGAGAAATTGGCAGCCTACAGAATGGGAAATGATCTTCACCATCCCCACATCTGACAGAGGACTGATCTCCTAAATATATAAAGAACTTAAGAAACTAGACATCAAAACACAACATAAAAAAAAAGGGTCAGATCTAAACAGAATTCTCAACAGAAGAATCTCAAATGGCCAAAAAGACTTAGGAATTGCTCAATGTCCTTATCCATCAGGGAAATACAAATCAAAATGACTCAGAGATTCAACCTTATATTTGTCAGAATGACAGCTCATGCTGGAGAGGATGTGGAATAAAAGGAACACTTCTCTGCTGCTGGTGGGAATAAAAACTCATATAGCCACCTTGGAAATCAATACGGCGGTTTCTCAGAAAACAGGGAATCAATTCACCACAAGACCCAACTATACCAATCTTGGACATATATCCAAAGGATGCTCCATCCTACCACAAGGATATTTGCTCAACCATGTTCACAGTAGTTTTACTCATAATACTCAGAACCTGGAAACAACCTAAATGTCCCTAAACTGAAGAATAAATGAAGAAAATGTGGTACATCACACAATGGAGTATTACTCCTCAGCTAAGACTCCTAGCAGTGAGGGATATATAGACTGAACTGATCATCTCTTGTGGTCAGGCAATAATTCCATTGGAGGGATTGAGACACCAACCCAGCAGCATAAACGTTGACATAAAGACTGTCCTGCCCATGGGATATGCTGGGGGTAAGGGTGGCTTAGAGACAGAGAGAGTGGCCAGCCAACAGCTAGTCTAGCTTAAAACTCATGCCAGGAGAGTTAAGCCCACTTCTGACACTACCTGGAGCACCAGGACTCAGAAGCTGGATGGCCCAGATACCTAGGATGGAAACAAACACTCCTGGAGGGAATATGTCAATATAACGATGCCTAGTGATATTCTGCTATACTCATATACTGGTGCCTAGCCTGATAGCAATCAGAGGTTTCATACAGCAACGGATGGAAACAGATGCAGAAACTCACAATCAAACCTTAGGCCGAACTCAGGGAATGCTTTAGAAGAGAGGGAGGAAGGATTGTAGGAATCAGGGGGTCAAGGACATCAGCCTTAATACAAGGGGAGGTGCTTAATCTTACTATAATTGATATGCCATGTCTTGTTGATATCAATGAGAGGCCTTCAATTTTCTGAGTAGGAAAGGAGGAGGCATGGATGGGGGTGTGTGGAAGGGAGGTGGGGGAGGACACAGGAGGAGAGGAGCAAGTGGAAACTGCGGTCAGTAAGTAAAATAAATAATAATAGTAAAAAAGAGATGTGGGTAGGAGGTGGTTTTGTGCAAAGCAAGTTCATAAGAGAGGGTCAGCTACAATCTCTTCAAATAATGCAGTTCACTGTGAACTACATCCAAATCGTACATTTGGGGGCCAAGAATTTTTCAAACTCTATATAACTTGTACACAGATGTATCTATTTTTTTCTGAACAATAACGTTTTCCATTTGTATCGACACAAAAAACTTGGTAGTATTAAAAAATCTGAACTAGAGATGTCACAGGACAAGGGAGGGAGATGAAACATCCATTTGAAAATCTAAAAGAAATCTCATGTTCATTCTTACTCAGAAATACTGTTTCTCATGAAAGAATAAGACAACAATATTCCAAAATATTTGAGGAACAACACAATCATAAATGGCACTGAGACATTTTAAAGAAAATAGCTTCATTAATAAATTTCTATAATGAACAGAAAGGATTGTAGTGGTGGTGGTAGTGTGTGCTGCATTTTGATTATGAAAGTGTACTTTATTCTCTAGTTTCTTGATTAAAGACCGAGTCTCAGGTAGCCCAGGGTGGCCTCAAACTTGGCATACAACTGAAGAATATATAAGGCATACAGCCTTGAATTTGGGGCCCTCTTGTGTTGGGGGCCAATTTGTTGGAGGGGCTGTTCATTGGTTCCTGACCACACAGCTAGCTTAGACCCGAAATAATCACACAGAAACTGTATTAATTAAATCACTCTTGCACCCTCCCAAGTGCTGGGATTACAGCTTGCACCACCATGCTCAATTGTACTCTACATTATAACAGCTGATTAGTACTATAGCTGTCAGAACTTTCCAGAAAAGATAAGTCTAAAATAAAGACAGAAACCACCCGTGTGTGTGTGTGTGTGTATGTATGCACGCACGCGCGCACACACACACACACAGACACACACACACAGACACACACACACACACGAGATTTCCAGGAACTGGCTTAAGTAAATGTGAGGGCTGAGATTTGTAGAGCTATCAACAGGCAAGAACTTCTGACAAGAGCTGATGTTGCAGTTTTAACTCCAAGAGAGGGTGGCCTGGAAGCAGATGGCCTTCCTTGGGTACCTCTTAGCCAAAACTTGAGGTTGTGAATGAATTCAGTGATGAGATTTTGGTGAGAAAGCTACACTACTTAAAGATTATTGGTTTACCATCACAACAAGTATGTGGAAGCATGCTAGGAATTATGCCCGGACCAAGCTAGAATGCGTAACTGAAACAGTTTGGATGGGCATAATGATGCATGCCTGGAATTTCAGGTGTCAGAAGGCTGAAGTGGAAGGACTGCAAATTCTAGGCCAGACTGAGTTACATAGTGAGACCCCTGACTCAAGAAAAAAGAAGAGAAACAAGGGGAAAAGGAGATTAAATGAAGAAAAGCACACATCAGAAGCTGTTGCCTTGAAATTTAATTTTATTTAACTTATTAAACAAGTGGTGAGTGGAAACTTTCTCTTGATTTTAAAGACATGGCCAAAAAGAAGGTACTTCAGGAACCCCTGAGGCGGACAAATCAAAGCTTTCTTGAGCAGCAGCCTGGATGACAGAGAAGCTCCAGTGAGGAAGCTAATATAAAAATAACTCTAGCTTCCTGCTGGGGCCACAGTGGGGGGCTTGTGGGGCAAGCCAACTTTCAGGATGAATGGGCTGCTGTGGAATGCTATTTCTAGTCATCAAGCAAGTTTGGCATCTTCTTCCAACATCCTGGTAACTCAAAGGGAACCTGAGATGATCTAAAGAATCCCATAGGAAGCAAATCATTCAAAACATAACACAAAGCTGAGGTATAAAAGGGAATATTTGTATTTTAAAAATACATCTTTGAACGCCACCCACATCTCATTTGCAAGGTATTTTCAGGAAATACTCCCATTGCCTGTGCTTACTCTTGCATTTTTTTTTTTTTTACCTTCAACTGAACTCCAGGGAGAATGCTTGTGGAATGAGAAGTACTACCATCACCACAAAAAGAAGAAAGGCCATCTCTATCTTAGGATAATAGCCTCAATTATGCTCTTTTCTTTTTCCATCAAGCAGGACTTCCTGAATGGTCCACTTAAACTTGGAAAGGCCATTGCAATGGAGAGATGGGCACAACTGAGCCAGAGGTATTCCTGCCAGTCAGCATTCTGAGTGGAGCTGACATACGTGCAGGAAGCCTCACACACCCCACTTGTTATTTATTCACTAGTTCATTATGTTCAATATTCACGTCAGATCTTCACAAACAGTTAGCATGAAGTAAACAGCATTTACAGCAGCACACAGTTTGCAAGTCAACACACTAACAGCAGGAAGAAAGGGACCAACAGACTTGAAGAAGGCCAGAGGGGAAGGACTAGTAAAATAAATCCCTTCTGCCGATATGTGCACGCGTGCCCACGCCTGACTGCACTTTAATTCATAGAAAACTAAACATGCCCTCTTTTAAAAGCAGGTTATTTACAAGTAGCTGCAAAACACAAAAACACAATAGCAGTCACACTAGAGATTTTCCACGAATCCACCTTGAGTTCTTGTTTGAAAATTCTGAAATAGACCTTTTATCTATTAGAGAAAATAACTTTGGAACGTTTGTCAACTTTTGGTTCATAATATTTTTACAAAAAGCCACAGTTCATGCTTTTTTTGTTTTAAAGGTGAACTGGTGAAGCACCCTGTAAAAGACACGAATGGATTCTTCATTCACTGTTTACTGTGGATTGGAAAGACAATGGCAGTTGCAGAGAGTTCTAACACTCTTCTTATTCCTTTTTACAAGTAGTAAGTAACACGTGAAGAGAAGTCTGGAAACACAAGCCACACACAAGTCACCAGGTAACAGTGCTGAAAAGTACAAGGTCTACAACAGTAGTAACGGACACTGAAAACATTCCAAATACTTTTTAGCCTCAGGAATTTTTCAATACTACTTATAGGAAAAGACAACCAATTGCCAGAACTAGGAGGAAGTTACAGCACTTGAGGTTTGAGGCAATTTCTTTTTCGGACCTGTACCTTGAGGTGCTGTTCTAGAATCCTTACTTTAACTTGAAAGATACTCAGGAATGAACCGACAAATTGAAGGCAATGTCCACATGACAACCACTGAGAATACAAAATCACATCTTAAACTTGTCCAGCACAAATTTATTTTCAGGATCCCAAACTGCTAGGCAAAGAGATTCAGGTCAGCTTCAGGCCCTCAAAGCCACAGAATTTCCACCTCTTCTCTAGGCTCGCTCCAACTCCGGTCATTTCCTGTCTGAAGGTATGCCCGAGTCTAGTCATGAGACATTCCACATCACTGGTGCAGATCTGTGGGACAGAGAGGACACCCTCAAATCAGAACCAGCTTTGCATCCCTGGTCATCTGCTAATGTGCGTGTGTGCTGAGGGCGATGGTAGGGGAATCTACCTGACCTTGTACATTTGTGTGTTGTTAGAGTGGTTTTGGACACCAGTGTTCATCTGCCAGGACCACCACATATTGTCCATGGAACTGCTTTTGACAAGAGCTGGTGGCCGTTGTATGGAGAAGTTTGGGCATGTAGCCAACGGAATGAGGGCAGCCCAGTGCTGTGGATGCACGTCTAGGCCCACTGAAGCTACAAAGTCTTTTTGAAGGGGACAGAGGCAGAAATGCCTGTCAGTGGAGTAGAATCTTCCACATACGCATCATTCCACAAAGGAAGAGTAATAGGAGTGAAGAATGCTCTCTCTTGCTACTCTGACACATCATTTCTTTCTTTTCCCCAATGTGCTCGCTCTCTCTCTCTCTCTCTCTCTCTCTCTCTCTCTCTCTCACACACACACACACACACACACACACACACACACACACACACCCTCCATACAAAAGCAAGTCTGTGGACTCTTTAAGGGCTTCTCTTCTGGTAGTCATTTTAAAAAATCATAACAACCTTCCTAATTGTGAGCTTGGCACAGGGCTTGGCTGATGACCACCTGGAGTTACCGCCAGACAGAACTTAGGTACCCTTCAAAGCCCTGGCTGGGAGGTCTTGACATTATTCTGGCAGAAAGCTGCTAGGGCATAGTTGGGCCCAGGCTAGGAGTGAAGCTGTGGCCTTCTCCCAGCAATGCTTCTGCTTAACTAGATCCACTTAAGTGAAAGAAGCACATTGAAGGGCACTGCAGAGTAGAACTCCCGTTTCAAAACATGGGACTAGATAATGGATCTAGTTATATACATATAGATACAGTATAGCTGTGGAAAAGGGTCTGAAATTACAGGATAAACCACTAACAGTGGTTATCCCTGAATTGAGACTATAGAAAATGTTACTTTTTCTTCACTGTTTTTATATTGCTTGCATTCAAAAATAATGCATATTATTTTTAAACATTAAAAACCCGAGATAAGTTTTATTGACATATAGCTCAATATCCTGCTGCTGTAACTGATCACACATGCCCTATACTGCTGTTCCAGCATCCTTTTAACTGCCAATCGGGTATATGGATACCAACTAGAATTACTTCCTAGAGGGAAATGCAGTCTAGAACCAACACAAAGGTCATAGAGGAAAGTGTATCACTGAAGTTAGAATATGCTTAGAGCAATTAGGTTCCCAAATGGTCAGTGCCTTTGCTAAGAGGACAAAGGTTTCTCTGATTTAACATTTTAGACAACATAACGTTAGGAACCTACACTGAATGGCACTTCCCAGGAGGCCCAGTTTGGTGACAGTTTACAGGGAAGCTTAAATAAATGCTACTTTAAAAAAAAAAACCTCTATTGTGAGCTTATTTGTTCCAAGGAAGAGTTGAGAGTCTACCCCTGCTGCTATGAAGTCCCCTTGACTTTCTAGGGAATTAACACTTGCCCTCACTTCACATGATCCGTGAGATCCTCCGTTGTGAATAACATGCAGATAAATGGCCCACAGATCAGTTATGAGCAGCTACCCAATCGGCATTCCAGAAGCCCTCAGCATATTGTTCCATCAGTTTTGAACTTTTCTCAACTGTTTCAGATCAGATAATGGCAGTAGTGATGGTGGGAGGGGTAGCTGGAGTAAGATTTACAATTTTATAAATCAAAATTTGCTGATGGCTAGAGGCCCAGAACAGTTGTCCAATGGCTAAGAGAAAAGGTGGTGGTTAATTTGCTGGCTATTTGGTAGCGTGCATGGAAATAAAGAACAGCCAGAAATTCTAAAATATATGTTAGGAGTAGGCTAGCCAGTTAATTCTAGTTGCATGGGATTTCCTTGGTCTTGGCAACAAAAGTTTCAAGTCTCAGGAAATGTCTCAGTTTTAGCAAAGTAGAACAGAAAGCCACTATTTCTAAGAGGGAAGTCAGACAATGAATCACAATAAGACAAAGAAAAGGGAACTTGCTTAGAGTGTAATATGGATTGCTAATGCTTGAACGGAGTAAGGTCACCTACCCAGAAAGAACTCTTCCTCCTTCTGTCTCCATTGGAGTCCCCCACATACCTTACTATCAAGACGGTGCAAGTAGGAACAGATGTATTCAATGCTTGCTCCAAATGGGTGAACATGAAGGAATGTGGAGATGATCCCTGTAGAGACAAAGCCCAGAGGTTACATTACAGCATGAAATTCCTTGAGATTCCACAGTGAATGAATGCATACAGACAAAATGTACATATGCACACTATCCATACACTGAGCAGTATTTTATGTTTGCATATATTTTATTTATTTAATTTATAACAACCCTGTGGCATAGGTACTGCCAACTCCCACTTCACAGATGTCAGCACCAAGACAAAGTTTCAGCGTACAGCTGACAAGCGGTAGAGCAGGCATGTGAACTCCGTGGTTCTTACCACTCATTGCCTTACACTGTGCTGTGTCACACAGTGAAGCTGGCATGTGAGGCCACTCCCAGCACTTGTCATCACTGAGAACAATTTGAATTCTAGAATTTAGATGACTTTAAATGATGATGGGTGTGATAGCAGTCATTAAAGACGACTTCATGCTCTTAGGAATTAAGACTGTCTCGTGGGAAACACACATCACGTACTTTGCTCTATTAATCTAGCTCCTCTCACAGAAGAATCTGCTGATTGCATGAGTTGCTCTATCAAGAAAGGCACCCATTTCCTTCCCGCTGACATGAGTGGTCACTGCCATTGTGTGCTGAGGGTCCCAGATGTGTTCCTCTAACAGAGTTCTCCCAGCAGCCTCCAGCTCTCAGAAATGCCTGAGGGATTTCAATTCAGCCTGATTCTGGGGTGAGAGGCAGCTGCAACCAGTGTCTTCATTCTCATGGATGTCACGTTAATTGTTCTAACACTTAACTGGCAACAACTGGAAAAATTGTTCAAAAATTGTATAGATGCAGCTTTAAATGCTTGTGAATTCACTTCCTTTTATCAGATCTTCTAGAATTGAGCTTAAAAACTGCCAGGAAATAGGAGCGGGCACTGACTCGGTTTAGAAAGTGCAACTTTTCTGTCCTTCCAGAGGCTGACATAGTACAAGTTTAAATTATAGTTTGAAATTCAATTATTTTTCATGAAAACCTTTCAAATATTAGATGGCGAAGGGTGGGCTGGGAAAATCTGGGAGAAATCGGGGTGAGACACAAAATCTGTTCAAAAGGGATATTATTACTTTTATCATTACTTTATTCTTAAATGACCAGGTAAATTGAATTTCTAAGCTCCAATTTGAGTTGAAAACTTCAGTTCTGAAAAAAAAAAGTCCATATTCAAAGAAAGCCTAAATGTCATAGCTAAGGAAAAGTATTAAATGCTAAGAAATAAGTTCAGAGGTTTAAAAACACTAATAAGTTTTGTGAGCTAACACTCAAAGAACTTATTTTAAAAAGCAGATTTCTCCATCAGCGAGGCTACATTCCTTAAAAAGTCAAGCAAGAGGTAGTCACTTGAAGGAATCTTTTTTCTTCTCTCTTGGGCTATCCATTTACAGAGAAGACCCTCTCTCTCCAATACCTCTCGGTTACCATGACAATTAGTTAAAAACTTTTGAGCTGGAAAATGTTAAAAAGTTGTCATTCTTTTTAAAGTCTCGATGGCAGATCCCCTGGTATGCATCTTTATTAACATATCAAAGCCTTCTATCAGAGTATAACACCCATTACCAAAGAGGACAGGTATCCCTTCAAAATATCCAGAAGCCAGTCAGCACGGAGGGTTTTGGGCATGGCTCACTTCCTAAAAATAAGCTTGGATTAACCAACCCTTGCTAAAGAACCAAATAATTTGAACCCCAATTTTCCATTAGCTCCCAAATGTAACATGAAGTCAACAAGCATTTGTGATTAGTACTGCAAATGCTGGCTGCTTTCCTTGTAGCTGACTACTGTCCTGTGGGAAGTGATCTGGGATAAGTATCATGTTAGTACTCAGAACTGACCTTCGAGGTAAGTAATAGCTTGTTCAGGTTGAAGATGGAGGAGCTGAATCTTAGCAAACAGATATAGGTATCAAGATGGGCAACTATGGCTGCTCAGTTCTTTAACTGTACAATTTGGAATTTCTAAGATAGAAAGAGCAATTATTGCATAGCAGAGTCTAACACATTATTGACAGTTTCCTGACTCATTTGTCAATATGATATAATGACAAAATTAAGAGTTTCTCCCCAGTTTTTGGTACACAGATCCTTTAAAAAAACTCATTTAATTGCACATTTATTTATTATTTATTCATTTATTTATTTAATAGTTTACTCATTGCATGTATGTGGGCTGAGCCACAGTATGTAAGTGGAGGCCACAAACAACTTGCAAGAGTCACTTCTCTCTTTCTATCCTGTAAATCCCTGGGAGTAAATTCAGGTGGTAAAGCTTGGCAGGAGGTTCCCTTACCTACCAAGTCACCTTGCTGACCTCAGTGTAATTTGTTTTCTGAGACTGGCCTTGAATTTGCAATCCCCCTGACTCTGCCTTCTGAGTGCTGAGATTATAGCATCTGCCGCTAGCCTGGTTACTTGAGATAGTAGTGGTGGCCGGAAACCCTTTACTTGTGTCATGTGGGGACTGGCCAACACAACAGTTAGGCTAAGATGTAACAAGAGTATGGAGTTTTTAGGCTCCCCACTCCCAAGTCACACATACATAATGAAACCTCCATAAAGACATGATGGAAATCAGAGGGCCTTCCAAATGTGGAACACGTAAAAGTGCTGAGAAGGTAGCATAGCAAGCTCAGAAAGGGTTCAGAAGCTTGACTCCTTTCCCTTTAGTTTCTTAGCCAATGTATCTCTTCCAACTCTCCATTCCTGGGTTTCACTCTTTACACCAGTGGTTCTCAATATTCCTAGCACTGCGACCCTTTAATATAGATCCTCATGTTGTGGCCACCCCCAATCACAAAATTATTTTTGCTGTTATTTCTTTTCCTTTTTTTTTTTTTTTTTTTTTTTTTTTTTTTGAGGCAGGGTTTCTCTGTGTAGCCCTGACAGCTGGCTGTTCTGGAACTCACTCTGTAGACCAGGCTGGCCTTGAACACACAAAGATCCACCCGCCTCGCACCACCTAGCTCATTGCTTTTTCATAGCTGTAATTTTGCTACTGTTATGAATCATAATATAAATATCTGTGTTTTCCAATTCAACCCCCAAAGGATTGAGGCTCACAGGGTGCGAATTATGCTCTCCTACATGCTGGCAATAGTTAAGCCAAGTACTTCCTGGGAGTTCTAGCTGTTCTAACACGTTATAGAACTTGGCTGGTGGGGTGCTGGGAAGGTTCTGACTTTGTAACCAGACAGGACTGAGCATGTAACTTGTGGTCTGGATTAGAGCGATGCCCAAAGGCTCATGTGATAAAGGGCATGTCTCCATCCTGTGGCACTACAGGAAGGTGGAGCCTAGTGGGACACCCTTGAAAGCATGCTTTTTGAAAGGGCCGTGGGTTCTTAGTGCTTCCCTCCCTCTTGTCTCTCATATGTCCTGGCCATGAGATAAATAATTTTGCTTCATGTTTGGATTATGATGTGCTGCCTAAATACAGGCCCCGGAGCACCAATAGCACCAACCAATAATGCAGTGAAACTCTAAAACTGTCTACCCAAATAAGCCTTCTCTTTTATAAAGGAAAGTTGACCAATACATTTGGGATCTGATGTTTGAGCCTGGTATCTAAAGTGAGGGCTGATCTGGGAGACTGGGTCTTTAAACCTGTGGAATGAAATAGCTGGTATCAGAACTGAATAAAGCGGTCAGATCCAAACTTGGTGTTGGAGAGCTGGAAAAGCAGTATTGGAAAGAGTATAGGCTGTGTCAAGAAGTAAAAACAAATATCCCTCGTAAATAAAAATGGCTCAGTCAATAGCACAAAAATTGAAAGGCAGACACTTGCTACAGAGGCTCATCTGGAAAAGCTTTCAGCAGTGTCTATACTAGCCTGCTGAATGAATGGGAAAGGGGCCTGTCTCCTTGTAGAGACAATGTGCTACTCCAGTTGACCCACTCTTAGTATAATGCTGCCATCAACACGCTTGACATGACAGTGGCAACAAGGAGCCAGAAGTGCCTTGGAGCTGTTCTTAGAATTTTTAGGAAAATTTTCCTTGACCTTTCCCTAACACCTTTAGAACTCTGTGTTCTTGCACCATCATACTTCAAACTACTTGGCAGACACATTAATCTTATTTGTGTGTGTGTGTGTGTGTGTGTGTGTGTGTGTGTGTGTGTTGGCATCCTTACCCACTAGCAGTGCTTCACGTTCAGATTTAACAGGAGTGCCGACAAACGTCTTCTCAAGAGGTACGTCACTTTCCGGGCTTGATGCACACAGTTTAGAACCACAGCTTTCCTGCAGGAACAACATGCTTTCTGGGTCAGTTCACCTTATTTTGCCAAAGAGTTGGTTTCAATTAATTGAGCAACAGATAACTTTTATTGAAAGATGAGATGCATTGGCACTATATTGTCCAGTCTGTTCTGAAACTCTCAGACATAAGTGATCCTTCCACCTCAGCTCTCTGAGTAGCTAGAACGACAGGTGTATTCCACTGTGCCCAGTAATAGGCCCACAGAACAACACAGTATCATCAAAACAACATAGTCTAATTTGAATTACTGAAAATTCAAATTATAAAACCACCAGATAACCCAAATTACCCTTTCAAAACATTTATTTGGTGTGTGTGTGTGTGTGTGTGTATACCATGGTACACCTGTGGAGGTCAAAAGAAAGCTTGTTGTTGATTCTCTCCTTTTACCATGTAGGTCCTGGGAACTGAACGCAGTTCTTCAGGCTTGGCAGCAAGTACCATTACCAGCTGAGCCATCTCACTGGTTTCAAAGCATCTTTATATGATTTCAAAATGCAGAAAGATGTAAATATTTATTTTGACCAGTGTGTTCTCCTGGCTCATCATTCTTAGCTCTATACAAGTAACCTTGGGAAGGAGACTCAACAACTTTGTGTATTACATACTAGATATTGTTAAACATGGATCACCTCCATCAAACAGGAAAGGATAAATTGGATAAGTTTGCTCTGATTGTATAGTTAGGAAATGGAAATGGGAGAGTTAGCTTTCATATCAGGTTATATTCTTTCATAGCCTCCTCTCTCTCCACGTTCGATCCATACTCAGAAAGGCCCACATCTGCTTAGAAAATCTGTGATGTGTCCAATGTATTCTGGTATCTGCAGGCTTTGGACCAGAAATTAGAACCTTAATTTATAGACTAGAGACTGTTTCTCTTCTCTGTTATCACTTAAAATATTTCTGCCTTTATAGTCAGAGATGTCCATGAATAAAAGTATCAATTGTCAGTTGCCTTTTTTGTTGTGGAAACTTTCTCTGAGGGTAGCAGTTTGGTTTTATGAAACACTCAGGTAAAACCCATGCCCAGCAGGTAATGAATCTGAAAAGTGTCCCTATACTGCTTATGGATCTTTCTATCTTTGGGTGTAGAAAAAATACCTTTCTATACTGCACAGATGAAGTAAGGGCGTTCAGAGGAAGGAAAGAAAGAAATTCCTGCATCAATCTCACTGTTTTGGTCTTGTACTGCTGTAAAAGAAAACGCTGGGGAAACGCTGGGCAGGGGTGGGGGCCATCATGCTTGATTCGGACACTCCGGCACTCCTTCCCTTCCACAAGCTCTCAGCAGGGGCTGCACTGCTGTGTTCTTTAAAGGTGTCTTCAAAGCTTGCTATACACTGCCTCGGGATGAAGTGAATGGTCTATGAATGCTGCGAGACATCTGTTTTACACCACATCTGGTTGGAAGCAGTGGCTTATTCTGAAGGCAGGGGCTCTGCATCTGCTTTTAAGGCCCTGGCAACCTTAAGTGAGCCAGGAAGCCATTTCTTAAGTGTGGACACTTAACAGATTGAGTTTGATTTAAAATATTCAGATTTCCTAAGAAGTTTTAACCATCTTGAATGGCTAAGTTCAGGTCCTCAACTGAACCTGATTTCAAACTTACCATGCTGGCATTTAACAAATTAGAAGGGATATCAGAAGACGTTGATTTCTTTGAAATTCACTAGCAGATTCGAAGAGGTCATTCTTTCCACCAGTATAAGAGAAATAAGGCACACCATTACATTGCAAAAACAAATAGCTCATACTGCGGCTTACTGTCTGGAAACCCAAAGAAAAGCAGCAAACAGAGCCCTCATCACTAAAACTTACTGCTTGTCTTTCAACCTGAAATTATTTTTGTAGTCCAATGTGATGGTCTTTTGCTTCCTAATTGTTTCAGGTTGAAATATTTGGCCACAAAGCAGCTTCACAGAGAACATCAGTTTGTAATGATCTGTCACGAATTCTTCTAACAGAAGCTCTGCATGAATCACAGAAGAAAATCTGACCCGTTGTTTCCTGATTATCTCATCTTTTTAACTGTTATTTTGTGGTATATTCAGTTCAAGATGAGAAACACTTGTAGTTAAGCACAATATGACTAGTTTCTTCTGTGCCAACTGACCTCCTGTTTCTTTAGACAAAATTCCCCACAAAGCGGAAAGCAGCCTATACTAAAAATGTGCTTAAGTCAATTTGAAATGGCAATCTAAAGAGGAATGGGAAACATGATAGCAGAGGCGTAGCCCCTCGTCTATTGAGGGTCTTCTGGTTGCACAGTGCATTTTATACAGGAAGAGAAATAGAGCTATGTTGCAGCTCTGGGACAATTTAGAAAGCCCGATAGCATGAGCAAAGTCCTGATAGCGCAGCAGCTTTGGCACTTTTCAATTAAATGCTTGATAAATGAATTTCTCTGGGATTGTGCTCATTTCTTTAATAGCACCCAGAAAAGTAGAAAGGGAGTTGATTTTATGATGTGGAAGGATTAAAAGCATATAGCAAATGGCCTCTGAAAGAAAACATTTTCAATCATTTGTTTCAACTACACCAAGGTTGCCAGTTCCTAATGGCTCTCTGGGGCACATCGCCATGCTGGTAAACACACCCGGGGCCTGTATGTGCTCCATCTTCCTGCGCTGAGCAAGGAAGACCAACAGCAGAGCTATTGTGGAACTGTACCATTGCTGATTGTCCATTGGTCCAAGCCCTATGTTTTCTTTTCCTTTTCAAATATCCACAGTAGGGAGTTCTGGTTAATGAGTCATTTTTTTTCTACTGCATAACGTCAGCTGAGCACTGAGCAATGAGACTGGAGAGACACACAGATATCGGGAGACTTTACACATCATAAAAAGACACATCTGACTCTTGGTTCTGATGCACAGAAGTATCCAAATGTTAAAAAGTCTCTCCTAGGTGTTTTACCCATGTTCTTTATGCAGCAGACTCTCACTTGATAGTTTCACCTTCCTTTCTTTGCTGCTACTATCTGGTTTTAGAAAACTGTGTCTCCTTGTTTCTTTACAGGGCCTCCCCCATTTTGGTATTGGCTATTTTGTTTGTTTGAAACAGGGTCTCATGTATCCCAAGCTGGCTCCTAGCTCGCTATGTAGGTGAGGATGACATTGAACTGATTCCCCTGCCTCCACGTCTTACGCTTTGGGATTCAGGTGTGTCCCATCAAGCCTGACTTGGTGTTGGCTGTTCCGCTGAGTGGTGGCAGCTCACAATCACGTAGAGTGAGTGGGTAGAAAGAAGGGTCAATGCTCTAGCTGTGTTTCTGCTTTAATGAAATGTTCAGTTACAGGTGTGCTCATCTGGGAAGATGGAACTTCAAAGGAGGAATTGCCTCTATGGGACTGCCCTGTAGGAAAATTTGTAGGGCACTTTTTCCTGATTGATGGAAGGGGGCCCAGCCCACTGAGGGTGGTGCCTACCTTTGGGCAGGTGATCCTAATGTTGTATTAAAGGCAAACTGAGTTAGCCAGGAGGAGCAAGCCAGGAAGCATCATTTCCCTATGGTCTCCTAACTAGAACCCTTTAGAAATACTAAGTACTTAAAAGCAGAGACCTTGATAGAAGAATTACCACAGAGAGGGACTTTTAATTCCCAACCAACAGTATTTACGGAAACTTCTAGGGCATTTTCATTATCACTGAAAGGGGGTCGGGGGAGAGGGAAAGATTGATGTAGGTCTCACGTACCTGGTCTTGAAGATTTTCCAACATTTTTTCCACCTGGAACTTGTCATCTTTGATTTTGTCAAGTTCAGCTTCTTTCTTTTTGTATTCCTCTTGGACTTGGAGCAGATGCTTCATGAGGGATTACAGGTAATGACGTCACTCACTTAGGCTACACTTCATGCATACTCCCTGGCTGAGGTTAGGTATCAGTAGACCAGGCCACTTCCCCCTCTACACAAGCAGTACTTTTTCCGTGTAGAGAAAAAGAATCTTGGGAAAATCAAGATACTTTTCTCTCTTTAAAAATCTGGTTCTTATATATTTCTTCTGAACTTGTTCGTATTTTTCAAGGACCATAGAAATTAATAAACACAATTGCTTAGCTTCTTCTGTGTCCTGGCCATAGGTAAGCATAGCATGCAATTAATACTGTACAAACTGCATTTTAATTATTGCAGAGACATGAACTTAATGTTGGAAAATATTTTTTTTGTGATGTCATTTGGTATGCCAACTTTGATTTGTGTAGGTAAGACAGTCATGAGTCCAAATTTCACATGTCAGTTTCCATACTAGTAGCCAAGGAACTGGATTTATTGTTATAAGTAATGGCCACAAATACTATTTATTGAATTCCCAGTATGAACTAAGTAAGCATTGTGCTAAGGGACTCATGTGCATTAATTCATGTGACCTTTCCTAAGGCCATTGTCAGATAGAAAGTAGCGGAATTAGATTTAAGGCCAGGCCAGGCAACCCTGACACTCCTTTACTTAGGCAAAATCTATATTTACTATAAATCTTTTGAGATAGAATGGGAAAATGCTATTCATTGGCTACAGTACTATTTTCCCAATGGAAGAAATCAAAATGAATGAAATTAATTTTTAGGAGGCAGAGACTTCTTGCTGAGATCTTTGCATGTAAGCGACAGAACTGTTCTTATTTGTAATGGTTTCAAAAGCAACATAAGAAGAGAGAAACAATGATAAAAATGTTTAAGGTCTTATTTTAGACATGCAAAAGACCATCAGCTAAAAACCAAGGTACAATGGATGTTGTCAAAGGCTTCTGAAGGGCAGCTGCAGGGACACAGTTTTCGGTAGAAAGATTCCTGGTAAAATTTATGTATCCTAATTAAACTCTGTGTTGACAATAAAAGGAAGGTAAGCATTACTTCCCATATTTTGCTAATGGGAAAGGTGAAATATTAATGTGATAATACTTGTCACCCAGGACGACAATGGTGACAGAAGTAATAACACAGGGATGCTAGTGCCAGAAGAGACTCCCCATTCGTCATTTATAATTTCCCACCAGCAATTAGTTTGCCCTAGATAACTTCCAGGCACAGAGTTGAAATGTATTGCACAATTTAAAATGTACGGAAGATGGTTGGTAGACTGTCAAGACAGAATGTGAGCATACCCTTTCTCAGAAGCACCAGTCCTTCTCTATAGTCAAAGGTGTTGATAGATTTGAAATTGGAGGCTCACTGTGGTGATGGCCACAACAAACATTGACATACTGACCACAAGGTTATTTTTAACAACCTTTCATTTGAATGTAGTTTCCACTGGATTTAATTATTTATATTTCTTTTTATTCAAATGACTCTTTAGTGCTCATTCTAATTATTTATTTATTTATTTATTTTTTATTTTTTTTTATTTTTTTACATTCTGACTGCCATTTTATTTTTTATTACACATGAACCCATGGAGGCCAAAAGAGGCCATCAGATACCGGGAAGCTGACCAGCGTGGGTGATTAGTTGACCAGAGTGGGTGATGGGAACCAAATACTGATACTCTGCAAGAGCAGCAAGTGCTCTTAATCGTGGAGTCTTGTCTCTGGCCCTCTACCTTAACTTTTGACTTGGGATTATGTGCTTGTAAACTCACATAAATTAGTGTGAAAATAAAATAAAAATCAAACCGGTATTATAATCCCAAAGCACTGATACTTACTACAAGGTCCCCATTTCCATGGAAATCAAGAGTGAGATGTTTGTTGTTTTTTCTAAAAGACTATATATTTTTTTGTTTTAATACTTACTGATCAGCATTTTATCATATGTAAGTAACTGATGTTTTTCATAAAGACCCCCCAGTACTATCTATAGCCTGAAGTAATTTCATATCTTTTTGCAAACAAAGAGCTGATGCTATCCTTCTAGACGGTGCAGGAAAACCAACTGCCCATACCTGTTGCATTCCTTGCAGGGCCTGCTGCAGAAGCTTCAGCTGCTGCTCCTTGTTTGGGTCATCTTCCCGCTGGGCTTTGCCTTGCTCTTGCTTGAGCAGTTCCACCTCATTCCGGTAGGCATCTAGCTGCCAACGGAGGCTGTCATTTTCCTCCTTCAGAGCTTCGGCCTGTGTGACTAAGGCTAAACAGTAAATGGAAAAGGGAAAATGTTAAACCTTGTGTCTAGATGTTTTGTGGTCCATCTGAGTGCTATGAAAACTTGGTACTTTTAATTAATATGTAGACAAAGCTGCTTCATAAGGAATTTTAGGTCAAGTTTAGTTGTTCATGGTAGTGAAAGATGGACACAAAAAGCAAGACAGTCTTGCTTTCACAAATTTAACAGGATTTCAATACACAACAATTTTCATTGTGGTTCACATTCTCCAAACCAAAGGTAACTATTTGCAAGTACCTTTTACTGAAAGTACCCATTACTTTCACTGAAATGGAGCAAGTGATAAGAGCATTGTAGCGACCAAATACAGGACTGGTTGCCTTGAACAGATAATTGCCTACACAAAAACTTTGATGAAAGAGAAACACTGTAAAGAAAACCCTAGATTCACTAATATCATAGAAGAGAAGTAAGCACATGAACTAAGATGACATTTCCACATTCTGTATATGAAGACACCTCCCCTGCATCTTGACAGTGAGTAGGAAGCTGGACAAACCCAAACCAAACTACTCTTTTTGGTTCTTTTGTTTGTTTAATACAGGGTCTTTCATCATAGCCCAGACTGGCCTAGAACTTGCTACGTAGACCAGGCTGGCCAGTAGCCTTGGCTGGCCTGGAGCTATATAGACCAGGTTAGCCTTGAAAACATAGAGGGGCGTGTCTCTGCCTCCCAAGGGCTGTGATTAAAGGCCTGCGCTGCCAAGACTGTCTTAACAACTCTTCTTATTGTCTTCAGAGAACTGAGATTATTCAACAAATTAATTTAGTAGACAAGGTAAGCACTTTATAGAATACTTTCTAAGAATCCACCCTGTATCCAGGACTTGGCCTTATTTAACCCCACACTATAAATAAATAACAAGTATAGAATAGCCATACATGTAAACTAAACCAATGATGTGCTTAGTGTGCCTGCAAGCCATTTGTGGTTGAAATACAATCACCAAAAGTATTAGCCACACAACTTACTCGTATATAGAGCAAGCCACTTAGTAATTGTGATGCATATATGAAACTTCATTATTTATGAGTTTGTGCAAAATTTCAAGGATAAAATTATAAAGTCTATGTGCAATTAGAAGATTTTTCATTAATCCAACAAACATTTATTGAGTACTCTCTGTATTCCAGGCTCATGACTATGGTAAAAATAGGTGATTCTATTAACCTCTACTGTTTTCCTACTACATAAAAGGAAACATTTTCCTTTCTTATGGTGTTAGGGAACAGACCTAGGACCATGCATTTGTTAGGCTAGAGTTTCACCACTGAGCTATATTCCCATTCTACCTCTTACAAATGCCAATAAAACATAAAATCTGGAAAAGGAGATAGCAAGTTGGAACCAAACTAAAAAACTGTACATTAAGTGTATAAGTAGGTTAAAAGCCAACTCAACAAAGATGTGGATTTTTTTCAGCTATCTATGGGAAAGTATTTTTGCTTGGTAGAAAGTAAAAGAAAAACAATAAAAACAAACAATTAAAATTATCTAGTATAATACATGATGGAAGAATCTAGATTTCAAAGAAAAGCTTTTGAGGCCCGGAAGTATGTGGCAGTCAAGATCAGTTCAGCAGCCCCTGTAAAGGCAATGCTTGAAGCTATGAGAGTGGAGGTGAAGATGCAAAGTAGATGGCAGGTGGTTTGAGAGGTCATGAACATGGAGTGCTCCTTTTGGAAAACTACAGCCCAGGAGAGTGACTGTGTGGGCTGCAAATGGCAGAATTTAATGTCTGTCCTGTTGGATTTTGCTCCTTTTGGTCATATCTCTCCTTTCTGCTCTTAGTAGAAATAGCATCTTCCTCTAGACTGGTTGCTCTCATGAAGTCACAAGAGAAGAAAGGCATAATTCAAGCATTCCTCTCTCTGCTTCCTGTTTACCATGACACGAGCAGCCCAACTATGCCTTCTTTGTCATGATGAACCCAAACCTCCAAAAACTTGAGCAAAACACAAACTCTACTGCACTAAAAGATGAGTTATATATAGAGAGAAATGTATTGTTTTCACACAGAATCTCAGGAAGTCTGGAATGGCCTCATTATGTAATCACCTATGCTCTTGAACTTGTTTCTCTTGCCCCTCCTCCCAAATGCTGAAATTAGAGGCATATTATACCATGTTGGGATTTAAAGAGAACTTTATCCTGAGACTAAGACACATCTCATTCCTAAAAGGAATCTGTCTTTAGGGAGAACTGGGTTTAATTAAATGTCTTGAGCCTAGGAGTATTCCTAAAGTTATTAGGCTACTGTGGTCAGATTGTCTACCAAAAGCAGAGGGTGGCACTGTAATAGAAAGAATTTCTCAGTGTCCACATGTGTTTTCAATGCATGGAGATGTAATTATCTTGATATAGTAGTTTTAGAGCTCACATTTCAATTAATCAATTACAAAAGCCCTTTCTGAGGGCACATTCACTTTTTGTGTGTGATGTTTCTAACTGAGTTTAATTACTTCTGTATTCACACAGATTTTATGTCTTTGAAGAGAAAGTCATTATGTAGAGATTTGCATTTCTATATTTCTAAATATTATTTATCCATTATTAGGCCATCCCACAGGGGCATGAGATACTTTTCATCGGGCATTCACAGCACCAGAGAAATATGATACAAGTGATTCATGTATGGACACGAACAAAATGCTACAGGAAAAGGGACATTAACCACCTGTTAATAATGCTTCCTTTTAACAGAGGAAGCAATATTTGGTTTGTTTGCTGAATCAGCACCTAGGACAGCACCTCAAGCTCTTAGAGCATCTCATAGGCATACAGGTTCCTCTGTAAATCGGGATTCCTATAGATGGACAGTTGTTTCTACTGTGGTTTGAATGTCATTTGGTGATCTACATGGCTCAAAACAAAATAGCAACATTCCATCTTCCTCCTTTTGTTTCTTCACATACTACAGTCCTACAGGCCAGTGTAGGCTCACGTGTCACATGGAGGTGCACAACTGAGGGGAAGGCAGATCCAGGACAATGCTTAATCTTAATTTTAAATGTGAAAAAAAATTCCCTTTAAGAAAATGAAGAGGAAAGAGTGCTTGTATACTGTCCAGGGAAAAGGGCAGAGTGATGGGCACTAACAGAAGCAGGAGCAGATAATAATCTCCTCAGTTTATACTTGTCACTGAGAAAAAAACCCAACCAAACAAACAAGGTAACCATCTACTGCTGGGGGGAGGGATTCTTGATAAAATGTAACTTCTACTCTCTAAAGTTAAGGTGTCATTTTAATGAGAACACAAAGTCTTTCCTTTCACAGACTTAATATTAATTGGGCCTGTTCCTGAAGTTGGAGTCTTTTGTACATGGCCAGAACACTGAAAGGTTCAATATTACCTTTGAATTTGAATACTATGTTTGAGCAAGTGAACCCACCAGTCTCTACATTGTAGAGCATAGTACAGTGGATGCATTCCTATTCTGCCATCGTTAGCTTTCAGCTTCTCTTTTCTGACTATTCCCTATATGGAGAATGTTTTTCTTTATGCCGATTGCTCCTTAGATCTGAAGGCTGCCAGGTTCTCATGACAATATGAAAATATGAAGGCAGCTGTGAACATCTCCTCCTAGAGAAGCCTTTGAGAGCAGAATCTCAGACATGTCTCTGTACAATGAAGAACTAAGACAGACTTCGTGCCATTAAAAATATTCGATGGTGTAAAGGAAACAAACAAAGCCAAAAATAATGCTAAGTGCATGCAGTTATTAAGCTATTTTTGGAAAACTTTATTACTGGAGAAGCTAAAAAAATGCTACAAGAAGATAGAAAGAAAATGCACAACATTTTTCTCAAGGTTCATGAAAAATCTAAGCCTTAGCAGTTCTCAAATGGTTAAAAGCTAAAATCAACAGACAGGGAGATGATGTAAGTACAACCTATAGAGGTGGCTGCAAAGTAGTTCAGGCAAAATCTCAAGTGGTTTCTCTGATCTCACAAAGTCTTATTCTCTTTGCCTCTACATGTCATTATTTCTCTCTAACCAGACTTCTACCAGCATGGATGCATCGGGAGCATCATGGTTCCCTTCTATAACACCTATATCCCTCTGCCAAGTAAAGAATTCATCCTCATTGGTTAGTGGCCTCTTAGCCCTTCATCACTCCAAGATTCTGTTCTCCTTCTTAAATCCTTAATCTCTTGGAGAGGCCAACTCCATTCAGTCAGTTAATTGCTTTTGGATAGACTGTTCTGCAAACTCCTCAGCACCCAATATTTCTTCGGTCTCCTGAAAACCTTTGACCGAGCTGACCATCCCAGTCTAACTCATGGTCACCTGACTCAACTCTCTCTGCTCTTTCTCTTGGGCCTCAGAGCACTTTTAAAGGAAGTTGTGGAATTAGGCAGACAGATTAATATGGAATCATGTTGGTCCTAGCTGGTGGGATCTCTCAGCTCCTTTTTCTTCCTTCCATGCTTCCACAGTATGTACTCAATATCTATCGCTCACTCTCCATGGTCTTACTTCTAAATAGCTTATGTGATTAATGAATGACCAATCTCCTACTATATACAGAAGTCTGGGCTGCATACATAACTTTCAGCTTCCCCCACTTTCATCTTCTGACTTTGATTCCCATTTTGTTCTTTTTTTCTAGGACTTCATTTCCACAATTTCCCATAAATGTTGCAACATCTTCAAGTACTGAAGAAGTCACATTCTTCATGACTTCCTTCCCTCTTATTGAACATCAAAAATTAATTTTAAAGGGCACATTTGTAATCCCAGAACTCAGAAGAAAGAGACAGGAAGAGCCCATCAGGTTTAAGATCAACTTGGGCTACACAGTGATGTCCAGAGCATTTTGGGCTACTCAGCAAGACCCTGCCAACCCCATGCCTCCTCCCCATCAACGTAAGCCATACCAACAACACAAATACTTCAATTTCAGTCCATCTATATAAGCTCTGTTCTGAGGATTGCACTGTGTTCCTCCCTGTCATCCCAAAGATGTTGAAGCTCCAAGAATGGGATCTTGCTTCCTAACAGGACATTTACAGATGTAATCAAGTTAGAGTGTAGTTATTATGGTGGGTCCTAATCTTATGACTGGTGCCCTTCCAGAAAGGAGAACTTTGGGCAGGGAGATAAGACATACTTCATGTGAGCATAAAGGCAGAGATTCGGGTAATAAACCTATATGTCAAAGAATGTCAATGATTGCTGCCAAACAGCAGAAACTGTGAGGAGGCTACAAAGATTATGTCCCACAGCCTTCAGATGGAACTAACTCTGCTGATACTTCCACCTTGAGTTCCTAGTGTTAATAAAATTAAATACAATAAATGTTATAAAACACAACTCTACAGGGCAGTAGTTGTCAATCTTCCTAAAGCTGTGGCCCTTTAATATGGTTCATGTTTTGGTGACCCCCAACCATAAAATTATTTTATTGCTACTTCCTAACTGTAATTTTGCTGTTATGAATCATAATGTAAATATCTGGTATGCAGGATTTCTAATATGCAACCCTTGTGAAAGGGTCATTTGATCCCCCAGAGGGGTTGAGACCCACAGGTTGAGAGTCACTACTATAGAGCAGGAGAGCTGGCTTAGCAGTTAAAATCATGGGCTGCTCTTGCAGAGAGCTTGGGTTCAACTCCTGGTACTCATGTAGCAACTTACAACCAACTGCAGCTCCAGTTCCAGGAAAACCAACACCCTCTTCTGGCCTCCATGGACACTGCATACATGCCGGGCAGGCAAAACACATGTATACACACAAAATAAAATGACTGTTTAAGTCAACCACGGGATGGTATTTTGCTATTCTGGCTCTAGTGATCAAATACACCCATCTACTATTCCCTGGTCTCCCAGACCAGAAGCTCACTGAGTGATCTTTACTTTTCTTCATCTATACACCAGTCTTACACTAAAGTCTTTGGAGTCCATTCCTTTATGAATGACTCTAGCATCTTTAATCTCATATCTCTATTCTTGTCTTGTCTTTGTCATTTTGCTCCTTCCTAGTGCCATCACTCGAGCCCAAGTCTTTATCATTTCACGACTCTATTTGTAAAACAGAATCAGGCTGGTCTCCCTTTTTCCAAACTTATCTCCTACAATGTAGATTTCATGATGTTTTCATCATAGTAGTGCTATGGTCTCGAGTGCTCATGGTGCCATCAAGCTTACTATGCTAAACCCGAGCCTGGCATGTATTCTCCTCCAGACTTTAGACCCATTGTGCCATTGTCTTTTATCCCCCAGCAGATATTATGCCTCTTTCCATCACTGACTCCCTATTCCTTCTATTGGCCCACACCATTAGGATGGTCTCTCACTTCTGTTCTTCCTATATAAACCTGTTCCCCTTTCACGGTCCTGAGCAATTGTTGCTGGCTGTGACTACTTGGGATCACACTGATATCTCTTGCCCTGGTTAGATTCTATTCAGTACTTTCTAGGTTAGCACCAAGTAGTATTTTAAATTTATGCAGATTTATTTATATTTACATTAATATTTCTTTTAGCTTACAAGACATTGTAATAATTAATTGGTCAAATTCTTTTTTTTTTTTTTTTTTTTTTTTTTTGAGACAGGGTTTCTCTGTAGCTTTGGAGCCTGTCCTGGAACTAGCTCTTGTAGACCAGGCTGGCCTAGAACTCACAAAGATCCGCCTGCCTCTGCCTCCCAAGTGCTGGGATTAAAGGCATGTGCCACTACCCGGCTCGATTGATCAAATTCTTAAAGTGAGAATAATGGAAGCTAGATGATGAGAAGGAAGAAACCAGGAAGAGAATATTTTGGCTAGAACAATCAATGAGATTTAGTCTATTTCACTGTTTCCCAAATGGTCCCCAGACCACCAGAATCTAAATAATTAAAGCATCTGAAACACCATTAAAGACCTTCTGGGTCAGACTCTCTGCATCTTATGAATATTTTTTAATTTTAATTTTCTTCAGCTTTATTGAGGTATGGCTGATAAAGAACTGTATATACTCAAGGTTTACAATGTTTCTTTTCCAGAAAAGTAAGGTTTGTACAATGATTTGTATGTTCTAATTAACATACTCACTTGTGAACAAAGTTCCTGGGGAGTTGCTAACATTTAATGTCTCCTCTCACAGCAAATTTCACATATAAATACATGATTTACTGTAGTGACAGTAGTACACCCTGGATCTCTAGAATGTGTGCCGCCTGAATGACAGCTTGTACCCTTCAGGACACCTAAAATGATTTTCAGGGGCACCAGTCTTGATGAGCACTAATCTAATCTGAAGAAGGGAAAAGGGATATGTAGAGAACAGTCCCTTTCGGCTCTTCTGTTTACTGGGCACACAATTAACAAAAGAATGAAACAATTTCACAATATCCAATTTGATGTGATTTCCCCATTTAAAAGACTGCTTTCAGCAAAGCAGTCCTTTCTCTTTTTGCAAGTACTGTGTCGCAGATATGGGCAAATACAGAGTCTTTGGAAGAGCAGAAACTCTGTGACACTACATAATGTGACTGGTTTTACTTAGTTTGAGAAGGAAAAGATAACCAGGGATGCGCCACAGGCCCCTGGAATTCAAGTCTGGGAAGCACGGTGAGAGAAAGCAACAACGTGGAGATCGACTTGCTTAAGCTTTTAATTGGAAACATGTGATAGCTAAAACATGTAGCTGATTTAGATAAAAACCAAGGAGACTCGTGCTGGCTCACGTCGAGCAGGATTTCTGCAGCTGAGTACCACAGAAGTGAGATAACAGAATTAGATACGATCGAGGGGAAGAAAAATGCACAAAAGTCCTTGAATTAAAATGAATTGAAACCTTCTGGGAGAAAAGCTATTTGGTAAGCTCCATTAAGTCTATTGTAGATAGCTTTATTTGACAAAGCAGCATCCTGGCATGTGGAACAGGAAAGAAAATAGCTATAAGATGATCTGTCAGGGAGTTTCCAGTCTCTGAACGAATAAGATTCTGTGCAGTAGCCAATACAGCTTTTAACTCAGAAGAAATACAGAAACAAAATGCAATTATATATCCCTAGTAAGTGCATTCCGTATGAATTTCCCACATACCCCTCTCCTCCCCCACTAACTCCTCAAACTCTGCAATCCATCAAGTGGATGCTCAAAATTAGGTTGCATCTATCCCACTATAACAACATACAAGCAGTGTCTGTGATGCTGGAGATACTGAAGTGGAGGCAACACTACAAGTCATAATTAATCTGCTCTAACACATCTTAGGGAAGCACTTAAATAAGTTGAATAGCTTCATTATTATTACAGACTTTTCTTTATTTTGGCTATAGGTTTGTAGTATTTATTTGCAGCAATTCAATATTCTGAAAATGCTAACCACTGCTTATAGAAAGTATCGAGCACAGACAATAGTTTTTATGTTTATGGATCAAGTATATCACAAAAATAGAGAAAATTTCATTACAATAGCTAATGGATAGCTTTAAAAAGTCTGGCTTGATTTTTTTTTCTTTTTCTGTAAGAATTTCTGTTTATGGAGTGAAGATTCTAAGACGCCTTACATGCGACCAAATGCAGATTTGAGTGTCGGTCAATTGATATGTACTCCTACCACATGACAAATTAAATTAAAGACACTAAATTATTATATTTCTAATGTTTACAACTTGCTTAGCATGCAACAGCTATGAAATGACTGGATGAATTAATCTGACCACCACAAAATCCAAGTTAGTTGTTATGACATGGCAGATGATTGTCAGGGAGGGAAAAGTCTCTCCCAGATCTGAGACTAGACTTCAGATATTTGAAATTCAGGCCTAGTGCTCTTTTTTTTATTAAAAATGTGTATGTATATATGACCTGTGTGTGCAGATGTGCACAGCCACATGCATACATAGACACCAGAGAAGAATGATGTTGGGCGTTTAGCTCTATCATTTTCCAGCGATCTTCTGTACCCCCAAAAGGTGCTGGGGTTACAGGCATCCAAGGCCATGCCTGGCTTTGTATGTAATTGTTGGGGATTCAAACTCAGGTCCTCGTGTTTGCCAAAGGAAAAGCTTTTTAAAACTGAGCCATCCCCCTAGCCTAATGCCTTTTTTTTTTAAAAAAAAAAAAAAACTGTATTCCATATAATTAAAGTCCTAATATTGTTTGCAGTGGTTTACTGGAAACACTGGTCTGGTGGCAGGTATTCAGTCTTGTGATGATCTTCCATCCACAGTCACTTATGATGAACTAATGGGTAAAGTGTTGTCTTATTATTCATGAAGCTTACCCTATAGGCCCACTGGGTATCAACACCATAGCTTCTGTGAGCTCCTGCTAAAACTTGACTAGAATAAAAGCCTTCACCCAGACAACCTTTTATGGACTCCTATTTGGTACCCAATATATTTGCTAAGTAACTGTGATGGTTATTTATTACTTGGTAGATATCAATTTTTGAACTTTATGGAAATATTTAATTTTCTATGCATTAATCCAAAATCTTCTTTAAACTGCGTGTGTCGGGGTTGTGCATGTGTACGTGATGTGCACGTGCATGGACACGTGTAAGTAGATATTAATGCTGGGTTTCTTGCGCCAACACACTCCACCTGGTGTTTGAAACAGGGTCTCTTGCTAAATGTGAAGCTTACTGATTGGCTGGCCAGCAGGTTCCAGGGATCTTTTGGTTTTCAACTCCTCAGCATCTGGATCCCAAGTGTGTGCCACTGTTCCAGCTTTTAATTTTTTATACAGATGCTAGAGATCTGAACTCAGGTCTTCATGTTGCATGCTAAGCACTGACTAAGCCTTTAAAAAACCTTGACAGTTTCTCCTAAATTATATAATCAACTGCATATTTTTCTTTATGTCCTTTGCTATATATATACATATATATATTTAACACTTAAGTCATGTATCTATCTGTTACTGGTTTGGGTAGAACGTATAAGTAATCTGGCATTTATGCAGATGTTTTCTTACAGTTGAAGAGAATATCAATAAATCCAAATGAAATATGGAACAATGATACCTAAATGTCCAGTGGGGGCTTTATTTTTTGAAAAAAGTACATATGTTAAATTAGGCACTTCAAATGAAAAGGAAATACATGAAGAACAGAAAACCCTGTAGACAGAGGTTCGATATTTAGCCAGTGATTACTCATATAGCCCCATCAATTTGTTTTCTATCTGGTGTCCAGTCTGGTGGGTTGATGTATATATCATCTTACCTTGTTTTAAAGGTTTGAAAATACTGCCACTGCAAGTTATTGCTTATTACATATAACAAACCAGAATGATCATTACCTGACTCCTCCGTTTCTTTTGTTTCTGTTGTTTCTTCCATTTCATCGTCAGACATTTCCATTTCTTCTTCTCTACTGATTCCCATTAATTCATCATTATGAATGTTGCGAATTTCCTAAGATTAAAAGATATGTATTATAGGGGGGAAACTTAGAAAATGTTGAGGAAATGGACGGAAGTATGGGGACATTTTAAAAACTCTCAGGGTGCTCTTAAACAAAAAGGCAACAGCACACTGAGACTAGAGTCTTGCTAAAAGGCACACTTGGCTCTTGTGTAGAGTTCTGAAATTTCCCTTTAGAGTTTTGTCATTATACCTTCCCACGTTGGGTTCTTTAATTTTGCTGCTTCTTATTTCCCCTCCATGAACAGCTTTCCTGAACAGAACTCTAAAGCAGTATTTTGTAGCTTTAGAAGATACCACAAAAATGAGCTGCTAAGAGCAACCTTCTACAAGACTAACTTTTTCATGGACAATAGCTATGATGTTTGGACAAACCAAAATACGTAACTACTTGATGTCAATGGACATTGAACAAAGTAGGTATATTATGAAGAGGAACTGGCATTTGGAAGAAGCAAAAATAAAAAAAAAACCCAAAAAACAATCTATGGACACGTTTCCCAGGTTTTCAAAAGCCTCTTAGTTTGAGAGCAGATCAGAGTTAGTCACAGGGTAGCTAAATTTCTAGTAGAAAACCTAGCCTTTGTGGCCTAAATAATTACAAGAGAGTGGTTAAAAGAAAAACAGCCACTGGAGAGTCAGGAGGGAATCTAAGAAAGAAGAAATGTGTCAGGGGAGGAGAACACGGAGGAAGGTAAGGAGAAGGGAGAAAGGAAGACACACACACACACAGATTGTTTACACTCTGTATCTAAAATCCTTTCAAAGTTTTGCATGCTTTTTTAACCAAGAAAGCACAAGAGAGTCTAAGCAGCCTAGTTAAGGCTAAAGGTGCTAAACTGTTAGTGGAACTTCTATCCAATAAACCTCTAGCTTGAATACAAACAATGAAAATGATAATTTAAGCAAAACAACACAAAGTGAACATTTTGGAAGAACGAAGAAGAGTCCATAATTTTTACACTATAATACTCATATCTAGGATAACCATCAAAATCATTGGACATCTCAGGAACTAGGTTAAGATTACATTTTCCAGAAAAAGAATGACAGAGAACAAACTTGAAGTGATTCAGATGTGGTACTCAGCAAACAAATAATCAAGTATCTATTTAACTATCCTCCTGGCATAAAGAAATTGTACTCATATTAAAAAAAAGATAGGAAATTATATCAAAAGGTCAGATACTTTAAAAATAACTCAGATTAATTTAGCTTAAATAAAAGACAAGAGTTCTTCTATCCAGAAATAATGAACTAAGAAATGAAAACTTACTTTATTTTCAACATTAAACAAAGTTCTTACTGTAGACCTTTATGATGTTATTACCATTTCCTTCCACATATCTTTGTACAGTAAAAATTTTAATGAAATGATTTAACATTTAGTGATAGAATTCAATCAGCATAACAAAATTTAATCAAGAAATACTTAATGTGAAGTTTTTTTTTAACCACAGAAAGGAGTGGAATAATGAGGGATTGATTAGAAGGTGATAAAAAAATCACTCTACAATATAATAAAACAGCACATACAAGAACAGCTAGGATACCTAAGATGTGATAAGAACAAGAAACCTGCTATTTAGACACACACACACACACGCGCACACACACACACACATATGCATAGTAACCCAAGGCAAAGAAGCTCTTGTTGACACTACACTTCTAAGAGTAGACAGCTCAGTCATCAGAAATGGCTTGCAATCCACTGTGTAGAAGGGAGAAACAATTCAGAAAGACATTCAGTGTAGACCTCTGGTCTTCAAATATATGCTTGTGATCGAACACATTCTTACCCACAAATGTACATACATGTAAACACATACACACACATACGCATTATACCAAAACAAGAATGAGAACTATGAATATCAGAGCAATTTGAAATCATTTAGACATCACTTGATTGTATTAATTTCCTAGATTTTAAGCTGAGACAACCCTACCTAGGTTAACTCCTATTGGGTTGTAATATCAGAAACACCTATAGCTGTCTGGTATAAATTATTCCATTTATAAGCATTATATACATTTCTTTTTTCTTCTCTTTTTCTTTTTGAGTCAAGGTCTCATGAAGTAGTCCTGGCTGTCTTGGAACTCACTCTGGATCAGTTTGGCCTTGAACTCAAGAGATTCATTTGTCTCTGCTTCCTGGGTGCTGGGATTAAAGGTATGTGCCACCCACACCTGGCCTTCAAATGGATTTATTAATGATGTCATAGTTTGTCACTATCCTATTTTTTTATTCCTTTATCAGGAAAAAATGATTTCTAGTTCCAGTTAAGTTTCCATTAACACTAAATGAATTCTTTACAAAGCGAGTCATTTAGTATCATCACTGATTGTTAAGAAGTAACAAAAAAATCAGATGTTCATATACCACCTCCCATGTACTGCAGGAACTTTACTTAAAATAGAAGAAAACAGTAACTTGCTTGTGATAAATGAACTTTAGAGGGGTGTGTCATGAAAAAGATGTGCTATGTCTTATTCAGACTCACTGCATGAAGAACAATAAGGAAATCTCATTCCTCTGAAAGCACTCTACCTCATAGGATTTAGTTTCAGTTAGCAGCAGGGCTGTTATTGGAAGGTGATCATAATAAAGTTTGACACTGGCAAATTCAAATATTGTACAGTTTACTGCATCACGAAAAGCTGTGTCCTTTCTTGATTTCTAATAAAAACATAGGCTGTCACAGGGTATAATCAGATACCAACTCTCAACTCACACACATGACATTAACGCTGATAAAGTTATTACATTTCTCATGAGAGTAAATTGTGTTCATTCTAGGGAAATATCCCAGGGCAGCAAGATCTTACAACTAAGACAGGTCCTGTAGCTTCCCAGCATCCACAAAGCATCTTTTTGCTTCCAGTTTGGCAAGACAGCTTAAGATCTTAGAAATACAAAGACTTCAATAACTACATGATATGTCTTACCTAGAGATCTTTTACAGTTTCAAAATGCCCATAGAAAGATAACAACACACCTGGGGCAAATTTTACCTAAATGCTTCAAAATACCTCAGGGACAAGAATCGTCAGTTATTTTAGCTAATAATGGATGAGAATAATGAAAAACTCAGGGAAACATTTTCTAAGTTACTCAGTGGACTACTCTGTACACTATACAATACTTGGCTACAAAAAACCCCCCTAAAGCTCATATCATTATTTTTCTACAAATCCCCAATACTAAGTCATACAATTGGAGTAGAAGCAAAGAAAACAGCAGAGGCTATGGGGTACCATATTAAAGAAAATTTAGAAGGCCCATTTGATAAATGACAGGCTACTTCTGAGAAAAGTGAGACTTTGTTAATTCTTGGAAACCTTACCATTAAAGTACTCTGCATCCATTTTCTGTATTTTCTGGTGGATCAGAAAAGCTTTGAGAAAGAAATCCTTACAAATGCTTTCAGAGGAACAGACTACCAGGTGGAATGCACCCCCAAAGACCTTCTAAATAGCTTAGCTATAAGACTGGGCAGGGAGTGGATTCCTAACTGAAGATCAGACATCAAAAGTAATAGCTGTATCTCAGTTTTGCTCCATTTTCCTTTCTGACATCTTGATACAGTACTGCAACCAAAATGTGGGAATGGTATGCTAAAACATTTTCAGTAATTTGCAGGTGTTAGTGACTACACGGAATTTTCTGAGACATGCAGAATATTTTTTACAACTAAGTGGACCTAGAGTTTCTATGCCACCCTCCTGCCCATGTAAATATGTGGCGCATCTCATTCTGAACAGGTAGTAATTTCTGAAATGGCATTGTATTAATTTAGAGTCTGCTCTAATGGTGGCAACCCTTTCTGAAACTTAGATTTTTCCACTGCTCCACAATGGAGAAAAAAAAAAAGCAATTTCATATAGAATGAAATGAACCAGAGACAGGAGGAAATGCATGCAAAGAACCACTTTGTGCCAACTGACATCTTTGATTTATTACAAAGTAAGCAAATCATAAATCATTACATATTAATTATTTAACCATAGTTTCACAAGAATTTATGTGGACTTTAATTGATCTTACTCATGCTTTATGATAGGAACATTATTATCAGAATATCAACACTCCTTATTAAATGGGTAACAAGACCCTACTAACCTATATTTTCTCAGTATTAATAAGAACCATGGTAGGCAAAGAGTCAGGAGGGAATGGAAAGAACAGAGGCTAGGAAAATAAGTAGCATGTACTTACAGAACAATTTGATTCTGAGATATCATTTAATAAAATGAAGCAACTCACAAACACAGGTTTGCCTCCTCTATGGTAAATAATGGAAATACAAATTAGGTTGATGCAAAATTGAGTTAGTGTGCATTGGATGGCTGAAGGCCAACAGCCAGTCTTAATGCAAGTGAGTACTAAACCAAGGGTGCACAGATGACTTCATTATCTATCTACAAACAGTTCTTCACACTATGAAATGGAAGTAAATGGAAAAGGGTATTTTGTCAATTACAATCATCAAAGCCCTTTTCTTTCAGCTCAGTGGTGTAAAATCTTCTGCGAGGAAGGATGCAAGAAGCTGTCATCTCAATGTTTATGGCTATGATTCTAGTTTCTATACATTATCCAAGCTGTAGCACCGAGTGTGGGTCAGTTTGAGCAAAACACAGATTTTCAAATGATTCTGTTGGAAGGAGTCCCCTTCGTAAATACAACTGTGACTGTAGGCATCTACTCAAAGGAAGAGGAGAGCTTCAGCTCTCTTAGCATCTTTTTCTTAGCATTTCATTTCTAGGAGCCAAACCAGGAAAGCAAAAGCAATTAAAAAGACTCATTTCCAAAGCCGTCAGCTTGGCACGGACTTCTTCACGGTATCTAAGTTCTTCACAGACTTTTTTTTTCCCCTAAGTTCATGCTTTCTCTATCCCTCACTCAGCAGGATAAGAAATGCAGGTAGATGCATGACAGTGAGACAAGGAACGGGTACCTTCTGACATGAGCCTTCCACCAGCTGATTTGTTCCCTGAGGCGACTGGGAAGGAGTTGTCAAAACTTCTAACTTGATGAAACACCTGACTTTTGAGTTGTTCTGATTTTCAGTGGGGGTGCTAAAAGGCAGTTGCATCTGAAGAAGATAGCTTTTTTCACTTCCCATAGGATATATCTCTTAAATCTTCTCAGTGGTCTGCTATCAGCAGAGAATTTGTGGAGTTGAAAGCAAAAACGAAAATAATAGCACCAAACCACAGTTCAAGGGACAGTAATGCAAAGTGGAAGAATGCTTTGAGGTTTAAGGAAGGCAAGCTCAAAGGAAAGCCATGAGATATGTCTCAATGTTGAATTGTAAAAGCAGAGGAACGTCATGAGCCAGCTATGAGTCACTATCAGTTCTAGTTACCAGGACTAAGGAAGGTAGGCCTTGAGTTAACTTAATCAAATACACAGGAAGCAGGTTTGACCAACAAGGCACAGATGGAACGTGTAGCTCTTAACAAATCATGATGCCCAAGCATCTTACCACCACCACCCCTGCCTAGGAGGTTTTTACAATACTGTATAATGGGCTCAATGATTCTCAATTCTCTAGCTCTCTGGAGAAAGGTCCAGTTCACCACGACAGCCATCTTTACTGTGACCCTAATTTAGCTTAAGTATAACGTATATACTCCCTAGGGAGTCAGGCTTAGGGGAAACTTTTTGAGATAAGCGTTCATTATATAGTTTAGGAAGGCACTGAATGTATGATCCTCCTGCCTCAGCCTGCTGGGATTGATTTCAAGTGTGTGCTACCACATCTACTTTGGGGAATATTTAATTGCCTGATAGCTGTTGCCTTGGGAAGTGAGTCCCTTTCTTCTCTGTAGGGCTTTCCTTAAAAATTCTGGGGACCTTAGATCTTAGACCATCTAAAAGGTATGCAGGCTTATGTGTATGAAAGGGAAGGGAGATATTTAATGTAGGTTAAGAATTACTAATCCACCAAATTCAAAATCTAAAATGTTTCCGAAATTGAAAATGTTTGAGTGCCAACATGATACTAGAGATCAAAAATTAATGAAAATGCTATTAGCCTTTTATAATTCTATACACTCACTGGATAGATGTCTTCAAGAGATTTCCCAGTGATTCCCAGTTCTCTCTGCTGAGCTAGAATTGAAGCCTTACAGATACAAGTTTAGGACCAGAGTTTGGTTTATTTTTCGTTAAATGTTGTCAAGATTTGAAGCTGTTCCCGTACAAATTGCTTACCTATTCATAAAAGGAAAGTGTGGAGAGAATATTGCCGACTTGTCAAAGATTAGCAAACTAAGTCTCACAGAGATTAGAAGATCTGTCCAAAACTACATGGAAGTCTGTAGCAGAGCTCAGGAGAATAATTTCTACTCACTTCCTACGTGTGTAATTTTGTGAAATCATTTACCATTTCTGCATTTTAGTTTTGCTACATGCAAAGCATGGGTTCTACACCCACTCATTATCCTGTATTGAGTTGTTTAATAATAAATTGAAATAACACTATTTACATTTTCAAACTGCTTATACATTTCTTAAACATTTAATCTTATAAAATTGGTTTCATTATCATCATCACCAATTAATGAGCAAAGAAATGGGGATCAAGAGATGCTGTATAACTTGCTCATTCCACCAAGCTACAAACGTAACAAAAGCTGACACTTGAATTCTTGTTAGACTCTCAGTCCATAAGTAGCCTGTATCCATGACATTGACTGTAAGGTTTACAGTTGGGCGATGATATAACCAGTGTACAGTGCTTTATGGATGTTAAGTGTTGGGTGCTGAGGCTATAGCTCTGCGGGAAAGTGTCTGTCTAAAATACACAAGACCCTGAGTTCAACTGCCAGCACGGAGAACAATGAACATGAGAAGTTGAACTATGAATACAATATAGAATTTCTTACTAGAATGACCAAATAAACCATAGGTGAAGTTGAAAAAGCTGCTGTATACACACACACACACACACACACACACACACACACACACACACACAAAATCAAGCCAAGGGAAGGAGGCTTCCTATGGGCACGGAGATACCCATGAAACTATTTCCACAGGTAGTTCAGTGGAAACAAAACCTCCCATGTACTTTATCTTTAGACGCAGGCTATTAACCTAATCATATAACACATATTGTAGTGTTCTGCTAAAGATTTTCTTGAGCACAAGCAGAAGGGTATGTGTCGACCTTGATCTGAAATCACAGTCCTTTCTTCCCTTTAAATCTCCCGCATATACAAGACAGCTGGACAGATCTGATAAAATCAGCTCAGAAATTTCTTTGCTCCAGAGTACCAGCTGCTACTAGCTGCTAGCCTCGACTGTCAATGCACTTTACTAAATGGAAGACAGCCCTAATATTACTAATGCTAGACGGATAGGTCAGTAATTATTACTGTACTCAAGACCAGCTAGTGTGGAGAAGTAAACTTACAATTATCCCAGCTGCATTTTCACCGAGATTTCTATCCAGCAGGATGCACTTAAGACAACACATGCATATTTATTACCCTTTTGCCAGTAGGTGGTCTGGATGTTGACAGCGTATAGAACACATTTCAGTGTTTCACTAGGGCCTTGTTGTGACCATGGGAGCTTGGCACTATTTAATTCTGGTTAAACCCCCAAATCAATAACTTGTTAAGGAAGGAAACTGTCCCCATGAGGAGGTGCCAGAGTAGAAAGTTACCAACCTCAGCTTGTTTGCACCAGACACTGATGTTTTTACGCTGGGCTTTTGTGAAGTGGTCCCATGCCTTCTGTTTGGAAGCAGAATGGTACACAGCTACTATCTGCTCAACTGCAGCATCAAATCAGCAGTCAGATCGGGCCAAATCAACATCCAGGGATGGAAAGAGAGAGAGAGAAATAAAGAGAAACATGAGGCTTGTTTCATCAAGTTCTTAGGACACAAAGTAGGCAGTGACTGTACTCAGATAAGATCACATGGGCCAATGTACTTTATTACTTTTCTCGTGGCTGTGAAAAATTATGAAGCAACGTAAGAAAGGAAGGAGGGAGGAAGGGCCTATTGTGGCTCATAGTTTAATAATGGCAGGGAAGGCATGGCAGAAGGAGTGTGAGGCGGTCAGTGCATGTCAGTCAGGGAGCACAGAGTAGACGGGAAATGAGGCAGGACTAGAGAACCTCACAAGTGCTCTCAGTGGTCTTCTGCCTCCGGTGAGGCTGCATCTCCTAAAAGTTCACAACCTTCAAAATAGTACCACCAACTGGGGACCAAGAGTTCACACACATGAGCTTATGGGGACAGTTCTCATTCAAATCAGAACAGGTCTATGATTTTAAATGAGACTCAAGGAAAGAGACATCAATATACAGGGAGAAGAAATTCTCAGTTTGGGGTGAGATGATGAGCAAAGTTTTTCATACAAAAATTGTGTATTCATTTATGGAAAAAGAAAGCAAGAACCAAAATAATGTGTTTTAAGTTCAGATTTTACATTTAGCTGAGTGCTATGAACTCTGCAAAGCATGGATACAAACTATACCACTGGGTCCTTTTCATTGTAAATTAATTTGTAGATAACATAAAACAGTGGGCTTCATTAAAACATTTTCATACATATATATGATTATGTGTTACTCCTATTCACTGTCTCTGTTTATTAAGTTGCCTTCTAAAATAAAGGGGAATGTTTAATTTCAAGGAAAATTTGTTTTTTGCTATTCCAAGTTATTTTTAACCAGAAGCATCAAATCAAAATATAAACTGGTTGAGTCTGTATTAAGTACACCTACATAGGCTTGTTGACTAGAGAAAAAAAATATGAAAGAAATCTTTGTGAATGCAGTCCTAGAGAATATCTTTCAAGGTCCCTTAAAATGTTAAAAGGAGAAACACACACCAATCTGTGGAGATATTCCGCTATTTAGTGTGTGTGTGTCAGAGGACAAGCTGCCAGAGTTAGTCTTCTCATTCCACCATGTTGGTTCTGTGGCTTGAACTGTTAGACTTGGCGGCGTCCACTTTACCCTGCGGGGCCATCTCTCTGGCTCACAGGAAGAGGAGCTTGGATATGAGTATTTGGGAGAAACAAAAGCAGAAGAACCCCTGCTTCTCACAGCAGGCAAATCCAGAGACAGGATTTCTCTTTCCAGTCATGTTCTCACTGTGTTCTAACGACTTCAGGATTCCTGCTGCTTTCTTTTTCTACTTCTCCTGTAGTCCTGAAGATATGTGTTTTCCCCTCTTGGATTTTATGGCTAGCTATACTTCCAAAGTATGAGTGCAAGCGGAGGAACTCCTTAATCACAGTTATGTATGAGTCAAGCATGGAGAGAAAAGCGTAGGAAGAGTGGACCATAATTGCTTAAAAGCAAAATCATAAAACTGCCCTGATTCTTAAGGTGAATATAGCTCCTTATTGAAAAGATGTGATCATATAATTTTGTTACGGGGTGAACAAAAAAAAATTACTTGAGTGTTTATCGGATCTATCTCATTTAAGAATTTGGATAGATCTGAAGTGGTCTAATTTTTAAAAGTGGCCATTTCAATGGCTTCTCACCTCTATGGTGCCTATCATATCTAGTGAAGGTAAAGAAAACTAAACTGAAAATGTAGAAGTAGCTAATTTATTTTTTATGCAATCATCTTGGGAAAATATAATCTTATTTATTATAAGTTCCTAAACAGCATAATCATGTAATATTCTGAAGAAACACAGCCATAAAATACTAACATCATATTCTAACTTCAGCAATAAAGTCTCTAATCCTCTACTGAGGACCAGGGTTGTAAAAGGATGAACTGTTGCCTACCTACATCCCAGTGCTTCTGGAGAGCCGAAGAAGCTAAACCAGAGAAAATGGGAACAGGTACTCATATGTATCCTGTGAAGTTAGAGCTTTGGCATTTGACAATATGAGGTAGTGGTTCTCAACACATGGGTCGTGACCCTTTTGGGGGATCAGATGAGCCTTTCACGGGAGTTGCATATCAGATATTTACATTACAATTCATAATGGCAGAAAAAGAACAGTTATGAGGTAGCAACAAAAATAATGTTATGGTTGGGGGGTCACCACAACATGAGTAACTGTATTAAAGGGTCGCAGTGTTGTTAGCAAGGCTGAGAACCGCTGATATAAGGAGAGCAGAAGGCAGCTAGGAAGGTTTCCCTAGCCACTTGAAATAGATAGCTTTGCAAGGCCTTGGGGCCTATGGAGGGCATGTGGCCATTAAGCGGAGGGCTCTCTCAGGCGTTCAGCACAACTTCAGCTTCCACTTACACTGAATAAGAATTCCAGAAAGGGCCTGCTTGAACTTTTCTTTAGCTTCTTCCATCTCTTTCTCATGGGCGACTTTCTCATTCACCAGGCGGCGGATGTGGCTGTTGGCCGACTGGATCATGGAGTAGAAGTGGTTGGCACTGCGGCGGTTCACCTCTCCTCTCTCTATCCAGGTGAGCAAGGTCTGCACAGCTTCCGAGAATTTGGAATCATCTGAAACAAAAGAATTTATTCTAAAAACAAACTATGGGCAGTGAACAAATCTCGATCTGTTTTTACAACATTCTGGCAAAGAGGGCATCAGAGATTTTGGCAACTATAGTTCAATGAATTAATGATGGGAAGGAAGCCCACGTGTACACACATGTACATACATGTGCAAACATGCACACACATGTACACACATGCACACACAGGCAGCAAATGGGAAGAAAGAAATAATGAAAGCCTAGGAAGACTGTTTATGGCTTAAGAAGAGTTTCAGAAAGAGGGTGGCTTCTTTCCTTCCTAAAATTTCTGGAGCTGTAAGTCAGTGTGTGTGAGGCCCTAGTTTACATCCCCAGTAAACACACACACACACACACACACACACACTCCCTTAAACAAAGACATATTTATGATATGATAGTTTTAATGTATTGAGAATTTCTTAATTTATCTGATTATATGAGAGAGGGAGGTAGGGAGATGGGGAGAGAGAGGGAGAGGAAGAGAGAGAGAGACAGAGACACACAAGCATGCATGCAGGCACACACATAGACACACATTGGGGGATTAACAATGGGGGAATCTCACAATTCTATAATCTTGCATTTTAATAAGGAAAAGCCAGTGAGATTGTTGCATGTAAGTTGGACAGGTCAGGACTTTTACCCCGGATCCACGGAATTATACTTATGGAAAGAGCTTCAGGAATGAGTTCAGTATGTAGTTCTTTATGTGTAAGCACTTAAATCTTCAACCATTTTGAAAAGCACTGTGGCATCCAATTCAGAGCTCTGCACCCTACTCAGTCCCAGTCATGATCTCTTTTGATCCTTTTGTTTGCATGTGTCCTCACATCCTTTGTCCCCTGCCTTCCAGTAGATGTCTGCAGTTCCCCAGGGGTCAGCCTGTAATGTTAGAGGAGCACAGCTCATCCATACCTTCCAGGCCTCCCTCCCAAGCTACTCACATGTTCTGTTCTTACAGACTTGTGAGACAGACTCTAAGAGCATCCAAGCGAAGCCACATTCTACAGCTTCACGTCCCTCACTGGCTAGAAGCTCTTAATCGAGCAGAAATATCTGGCTCTGCAATTTTCTTTTCTTGCCCCCTGCCCTTTATTTTTCGGTGCAGACACAGCGGTAGATGAGTCTTCCCTGTGTAACAGCTTTCCATTTCAATACTTAGATACCGTCTTTTATGTCGACACTGCTTGTGCTTCTCCTGAGGGCCATGGAACCTTTTTTTTTTTTTTAATGTAAGGTTTCTTGTTTGGTGTCATGTGAATAGACAAGTCTTGGAAACTGGCATCCCACTAACGTGAAAGCTTCTCTAGCGTTTCAAAATGTACCATTATTTCTGTTCAGTTCGGGATGCTACGCTTTCTGTTTTTCCCTTGCAGAAAGTCAAAGTCAGTCCAAACAGGTTTCTTACATGTGGTGTAAACAAGTTTGGCAAGTGCAACTTATTTATTTAGAAAGTAGAATTAGCAGGATCTCTTGCTGAAGTGAAAAGCACAGAAGCAGGGCAAATTCACACCATTCATTCGAGCTGGGTCAGTGTCATCAGTAAGATCAATGGGACAGCAGCATTCAATCAATGAAATCAACTATACTCGGAAAAGCAGACACTGGATTTGAGTTACTAAGACAAGCGGACAGGAAAGGTGATTAATGTCAAATTAGCAAAGTGGCTCTAAGATTTAAGCAAGAGTAGGGAGCAAAACTAAAGAAAAAGGAGTTTGCCTTAACAATATCTAGACATCTCCATAGATGCTTTGTGGAACAACCTGGCCTTTAACAATAGTAAAGACTTCTTTTCTTGGGTAGTAGCTAAGTCTTCAATGCATACACATGGTGAGTAATTTCTGGGTCTTTATTTTGCCATCTTGGTTTGTTTTTGTCTATTTATTTTGAGATAGGGATTCATTCTGTAACCCAGGCTGGCCTGCAATTCTTGGTGATCCTCCTGCCTCAGCCTCCAGAGTGTTGGGATTACAAGCACGCTCCACTATACCAGCTCCTTTCGACATCTCTAAAATGAGGACTTCACTAGAATTTCCCAGGGTTAGATCCAGTTCTATCATGGTGATGTACTCACTGACTGAAAGTTCAAACCTTGCTAGTACCCACTAAGAAAGGGGGCACATGTAGGTCCTAAACCATGAGTCACACCTCAAATTTTCCAGTGTGGCAAATGGGAAGCTATTTCTTCTTAGCTATCTGATGTCTGAATTGAAAGGTATCAACCTTTGAGACAATGAAGGAATAGAGGCATGCATGGGATAGACATATTTGTTGGTTCTAAAGTTACTTGGTACTATCTGCAAGCCAATACAAGAAATGCAGACTCTATTAGCCAGAAATTTAAAAGGTAACTCTGAACAGCGCAATGATATTTATTACAATTCCCCAAGAAAAAGTTAACTCAATCACGGTGCTTGAATGCCTTCTATACCTTTCAGTTTTAACTCTGAACAGCACAATGATATTTATTACAATTCCCCAAGAAAAAGTTAACTCAATCACGGTGCTTGAATGCCTTCTATACCTTTCAGTTTTTCAGCAACAATGCTGCACTCATGATCTGAATAGTGGACCACTGGGGGTGGGGAAGGTGGACGCAGTCTTTCTTCTTCCATCCGTCTACGGTGCCGCTCCTCTCTCGCTAGCATGCGCTGCTTACACTCCCACTCATACAAGTCATCCCGAGCCTGGGCAAAGTCAACATGCAGCCGGCCGGTGTCCTTCTTGTCAGTACTGGAGCCCAGGCGAATTCGGTAACCTACATTAAATGGGGAGTGGAGGAAGCAAGAAGAGACTAGTAAGCCAACAACTATATGTAATTTTTCAAGTTTAGTGTCTTAGAGATGGTTTGAGTAGTTCCAAGTGGTCACATAATACCAAATTCTCTCTTAGTGGGATCAAGGTAAATCAGCAAGACTTAGGTTGCAATCTCGTTTTGTAATGTACACTGTATGAAGTTGTCTTGTGTCGCTTGAACTTACTGAGAAGATGGAGCTGGAAATGGAGTTGCCTCTCTTTCCCCCTTTTCAGACCCAACTCTATGTGTCTCAAAGTGTCCTCCAAAGAATCTTGTCTGGGGCTGGGCTGTTCACTTCTACTCTGTGATCGGGAGGGGAAAAGAAGTGCCAAACAGTCCAAGAGTAAAAAGCAACAAACCCTTGAGAGCAGCTAGAAGGTAAATGATTTCCAGCAAATGTTACTATTATTTATCCCAAGATATAAAAGTATCTACAGTGAGAAAGAGGATCTAGAAGTGCAGCACAGAAAGCTCATCCATGGAGACAAAGGTCAACTGGGAACTCCAGCTGACTGGTCCAGTTTCCCCAGTTGGTTTCTGATGGATGCTATGAGGGCCTAATTTGATGATATTATCTCGATCTGTTGCTTTTTTTATATACATAACTTGGAAGCCTCACTCACGGAACTTTAATGCCCTCCCCAGGAATCTGATTTGGGAACTTCAGCTGGCTGCCTTACGAGGGTTTCCCCAGTCTGTCTCCGCTGAGGTTTGTAACACTCCATTTTAAGCATGTTACCTTAGTGCTGTGGTTCTTTTACTTGGAGTCCTTTTCTAGGAGAACACTCTGCTCTGCCTGGGACTCTCTCAATCAGTAATTCCTGCTGACTTGCCTCAATGTTGCTTTCCCAGTGGACTTCCGATGGATATTTTGAGTACTTAATTTGGTGGTATTTTGTTCTTCTTTTATTTGGACTCATTATGTACTCAATAAACTAATTGATTAAAAACAGAAAGTATGGCTATCACAGATCATTTTTCCAGACCACGCAGAACACATTTTTAGTAACAGTTTTCTATTCTATGGGTTTGGATGATCTTGTTTTTAGGATTCCTTTTCTCTCCTTTGCCACCTGCCATGACATTAAGCATGAGCATCAGAGCTCAGGGATATGGCTCAGTGAGTAAAGTACTCATTGCATAACTATGAAGAACTGAGTCAAATCCCCATATCTTAGAATCCCCATAAAAACCAGGCAGGGTAGCAAATGTCTGTAATCCAAATGTTCTTATGATGAGATGGGAGACGGAAACGGGACGGGGGACATTGGGAATCCATAGGCGCTCAACTGCAAGCGAAAATGGCAGTGACCAAGAGATCCTGTCTCAAACGAGGTAGAGGATAAGGACTGACACACATGGTCACATTCACACACACACAAATGTGCTCAAGCACCACATCACACATTTCCAAATAGACGCAAGGTAAGCTAAAACAAAGCACCACCAAGGAAAGAATGAGCCTTCTATTGTACCAATGACTGGGAAGAATGGAAATGGCATTTCCCTATTATGATGTTCTTGGACAACTTCAAGAATGAAAGTTACATCATTCCATAGAATTTTAGTGAAATATAAATGTATTTGCTTGTAATTTAACTTTTAAAAATTGTTTCCTGGATGTAATTGGAAACTCTGGACTATGTTCCTTTCTGGGAGAGAATTAAATAGATGGGGGGGGGGGATACAATGCAGTGGTTCATAGTTTGGGATAATAAAAGATGTTGATGTAATCAGAATATTCATACAGAATTTGGATTTAAAAAATCAGGACCAACTTCCTCCTATTTTTTTGTGCCAGTTATATCACCTAGGCAAAATTTCTTGACAAACAGTTAAGTGTGTTTCAGGAGCTCAGATATTTATTCTTCATTCTCATTCTCAGCAAACATTTTACCAATGAGAAAGATAAGCATCAGGGAAGGTAGAGAGGTTAAGCAGTTTGCCCTGGGGGTGGGGGCGGGGGCGAGGGTGGGGGTGGGGAGTGGAGTGCAAAGGGCAGAATCAGAACTTGAATCTAGAAAGTTAGATTTGCAAAGCTATTGAACTTTCTTCTATTCTGCTGAGTAAGGCCCAATACAGAATTTGTTCTTTGATAAGCAATAGGGGGTCATATTTATCTTCCTCCTTAAAAAAGAAACACATGCCAGGTGGTGGCAGTGGCATACACCTTTAATTACAGCAAGGGAGGCTGAGGCAGGCAGATCTCTGAGTTCAAGGCCAGCCAGGCTGGTCTACAGAGCGAGTTCCAAGACAGCCAGGGGTACACAGAGAAACCCTGTCTTGGAAAAAAAGTAAACACATGAAACAACAGTGTTTAAGATACTGGACAATCAAGACAGTGAGTGGTGGGAGAGGATCCCATGAGATAGTCCCTGTGATTGCCCCAGGCCACATTCTAGAGGTTTCCAGGTCTTAGTGCAGAAGGCGAAGTTCTGATACAGCCTGCTGTTCTTCCCTGGGATTCTATGAAGAATACGGTAAACAGAGTTCATAAAGCAGAATATCAGAAGTAAGGAATCTGCACATTAAAAAATCTCAAGGTATCTGTAGGAGAGATCTTCAAAGACCACTACAATAATTTATCAAAAGTGGAAATCATCTGAACGCTAGAAGTCACAATCTCTGGAGCTCACATAGGTCTGGAAATAGCTCCTTTCTCTACCAGACAGAGGACAAAAACTCATAAAAGAACAGGGTACTGGGTAATCAGAAACATTTACCTTAATCGTGGGGTGAGGGTCGAGGGGGGTGAGGAAAGCACTAGGTTTGCTTTGGTCCTACTGAAAGTGTTTAAAAAGCAACCTTTAAAAGGCTCAAGTTTCTCAGGCTTCATACTTTCATCTTAGAGCAAAGCTCTAAAGTATTATTTATAAAAGTGTGTATTTCCTCCAGGTGGTTATTCAACATGAAGTGAAAACAAGTAACATTATGCACATAAAGCAAGTTGAATTTAGAAAATACTTGTATATACATATATGCATGTAACTACAATGAGTGAAAAAGAAGCCACGACTCTGAGAGCAAAGAAAGGTATATGGGGTGTTTAGAGAAAAGAAAGGGGAAATGAGATAGATAATTCTAATCTCAAAAACAAAAGAAATAATAAACATGTCTTTCTCAAAGAAAAATAGTCATTTTTTTTTCCCTTTCGAGATAGGTTCTTGGTATGTAGCCCAGGCTGGGCTGAAACTCCCAATTTTCTTCCTCTAGTCTCCTGAATGCTAAGATTAATTCTTTCTGAAACATACAATTCTGAAAGAGGTCATCGGAACTGACTTGTGCTATGAAAAATGTTAAAGGAAATTCAAGCAGTGGGAAATGATACCAAATGGAAATCTGACTCTGCAAGGGAAAGAAGAACATACATAATGTATAATTACACTTACAGGAAGTTCCAAGAAATGCATAGTAATCTGATAAAGAGCAGATAAGTGACTGCCTGATATGAAATAGGAGGGGAGAAAGAATCACAAACGAGGGACAAAGGAAGCTTTAGGCAGTGGAGGGTATGCTAATTCTTTTAATGGTGATGATTTTATATCTGTATCATATCACACATTATATAATTGTATTTTGAATTATGTGTATCCATGATCATACTTATATGTTTCGATTAGTGTTATAATAGATGACCCCTAGTAACACAAAGGGTGCCACATGTTTCTTTTAGAAAAACAATAACCATATTTTATCAAGCAACTTAAGACCCTTTCCTGTTTGGTGCGGTACTTGCATGCCCATTCATTTTACTGATCATCTAAGCCATCAGAGGGAGCTGCAAATGAATTACAAAAGAGATGAGGATATTCGGGCCCTAGAAGCCACAGCAAAGATGCTATGATGTTGTGGGTCAAGTAGATCCAAAGGTGTTTCGACCCCCCTCCCCCCCCCAAAAAAAAGGAAATGATTCTTCCTACATTCCTGCAATATCTTCTAGAAAAGGTTTTTATGTTTTGATTCTTTTCACCACATTCTTTTATAATTTATAATAAAAGAAGAATTCAAGAGATTAGTGGCACCTGTGACCTTCCCCAGGAGAATGCTCAAATTTAAAGGGCAAAATTTAGTTCTTTCCACAACACTGATTGCCAGTCATCTCCTTTCATTTGGCAGTCCTGCGGATATTTGTAGGAGGTGACGGTAAACAGAGACTAGATTTCAGTCATGTTCAGATGGGTGCCTCCCAAACAGTATGTTTTCTTTTATGTCTAACTATTTAGGGTGTTTCAAAACCTTTACATTCTTATTAAAATAGGCTATTGTGGCCTGCTCTGTTATTGTTGCTAAGTGCTGCCTAATCTTCAGTAATTGGATTCTGTAGCACTTAGCAACTGTACTAAGAGCATCCTACATCTACCGCCCCCCTCTTTTCCCCATGCTACTAGCCTACTTTTACAAATTCTATATACCTTTTCCCTGGCCTATTGCAGCAGACTTCAAACTAACCTCCGTTCTTTTCTCTTCTTCCCTCTAATCCACTTTTACACAGAAATGTCAGATTAATCTTCTTGAGACAACCAGTCTCCTTGTTCAAAATTGTCTTCCTTACTCCCTAGTACCTGGGGAGTAAAAACCCAGTTTCTAAACCTTTCAATGTAGGCTAACAACTTAGGTTTTCCATCCGTCTCTCATGCCTGCTTAATATACAAACCACCACTCTTGGTCTCTTGAATGTTTGCCGTAACTTTCTACTTTTCTAATTCTGCTCATGTGATTCTTTGTTCCACTGCTGTCTCGGTTACTTTTCTATTGCTATGATAAGACACGACAATGAAACTTAAGAGAACAGTTTACTGGGGCTTACAGTCTCAGAGGGTTATAGGCCATGACCATCAAGGTGCCAGCATGGCAGCAGGCAGGCAGGTAGGCCGCCAGGCATGGAACAGTAACTGAGAGTTTACAGTCTTATCTCTAAGTAGGAGGTAGGGTGAGCTAGCTGGGAGGTCATAGACTTTTCAAACCTCAATGCCTGCCTCCTATTACATACTAACTCCAACAAGGCCACACTTTCTAATCCTTCTCAAATATTTCCACTGATTGGGGACCAAGTATTCAAACATATGAGCCTATGGGGGTCAATTTCATTCAAGCCACCACAAAAGTAGTTCACCAGCAAATGCTTTCTCTTTGTCATTAATCTTTTTGTGCCTAAAAGATGGTCCCATAAGTAAAGGCACTTGCTGCAAAGGGACTGAGTTATGATAGAAGGAGAAAACTGACTCCCGTAAACTGTCATCTGGCCTCGAAACGGAGGCCATGACACAGAACACCACCACCACCACCACCACCACCACCACCACCACCACCACCATCACTGCCACCACTACCACCATGACCACAACCACAGATAAATGTAAAATACAATTTCAAAACTGACCTTTCTGGATATTTCTATTAGGATTCAGAAATAGTCATATTCTTTCCATCCCTCTTTCACTCCTCTTTCCATTATCTTTCCCTTCCCTACGGCAATTTTAAATCAGTCATCATTATCAGTAGTGAGTGAGCCTTATCAGATGGAGGTAGAAGCATGAGTTCTAGAATGATGTAATAGATGTCATGTTAGAATACAGTACCAAGTGCTGTGGGAGCACTCAGGAAAGGGGGCCCCAACCTGGGACAGACTGGACAGATAAATTAGAGAACGATTTCCAGAGAGTTTATATTTGAGCTGCAGCATTAGGGTATGAGTGTGTGTTGGGTTGGCATGGGCAAAGATATAAAACATTGTGGCACATGGTGACTCACAACCATCTGTAATGAGGTCTGGTGCCCTCTTCTGGCCTTTAGGCATATACACAGACAGAATATTGTATACATAATAAATAAATAAATAATAATAAAAAAAAACATTGTGGCGCATTCTGGGACCTAGAATTTACTGTGTATTTGGGACATGTGTGCAGGAAGAATTGGGATGTGACCCTGAGCAGAGTCTATCATCCACATCTCTAATGCCACATGTAAAGTCTAGTTATTTCCCAGACAGTTTGGAACTTCTGATGGCTTTAAGGAGGAAGGCTGGACAGAAGGTAATATGCCTTTTCCGTCTTTTATGGTAGAGGGAATCCCTTTTAATTAACACACTTCTGCTAATGACCCAAATACTCTGCTCTCAGATCTCTGCATTGTGCCTGGCGAGTACAATCCCTACATGTCAACACTTACCAGACAGATAAAGGGCTTTGTCCACCATAAACTCCTCAGCAAAGCGAATGTGACAGAAGTTCTTTTTGCTCTTCCGGATAGCAATGATCTCTCCACACTGCTCGAATACTTCCACAATGATCTGTTCAGTCCCATTCTCAGGCAGGCCACCCACAAATACTGTCTTACATCCTGGAGGCCTCTCTCGTGTTGCAGGTGGTGGGAGATCTAAATTAAAAGGTAAAATAATTGGAAATAAAAATATTTGCTTGGGACAGACCTCATTGAAATCTGATTTTTTTCAGAGACAGTCTTATTGTCTCCTCAAAAACTTTAACCTCTTTACGTGCTTGTCTCTGCTCCACAGAAAATTTATTGTATGAACCTGAAAAGCATTTTATCCAATGATTTTTGTGACTGTGGTTGCTACGGAATGAAGACCCATTCTGTCTGATCCATAGAGAGCTTTAGTTTTGTTCCTTACTTTTGCTGTGATAAGCCTGTACTGTTAATTTTTTGGTTATCTGTATTAAGAGGAGTAAGTAGGGGAAATTTCCCTTAGCTTCACTAATTACATTCGAGCCTGTATACCCACAGTCCCTAATAGACTCGACTTAGTTCAGATGGTGGATTCTACATTCTATTTATGTTTATTGAAAGAGGTGGTTCACGACTAATTTGACAATTACAAGGTGAATATTTACAAAAGTATTTATAGCTGTTAGAAGGGTTTGGTTAAACAAATTAGAGTACAAAGTATTACTTTTATATTCTTATGGACTTTTAAATATAAATACAAATAAACCTTTCCTCTAATTTCTTGTTGGAGTAGTGAGTTCCAAAGCCAATCCTATAGCATTTAAAGGGGCAGAAACTCTAAACTTGCCTGGAAAACCATTAACTAAAATGAGATAAATCTTGCCATAGAGAGTCATTAAAAACATCCCTAATGCTTTTCCATCTCCCTCTCTAAGAGACAGATTCTGTCTTTCCCTTCTCCCCACTTCTCCCCTTCCCCCCCGTCTGTCTCTCTCTCTCTCTCTCTCTCTCTCTCTCTCTCTCTCTCTCTCTCTCTACCTCTCTTTCTGCTCTTCTTTCTTTTTCCCTCATAACCCACTAAATAAATATTCAACCTCAAAAAAAAAATCTCTAATGAGATGATTCTCCCTCTGCATAAAAAGTACGTTCCACTCTCTGTATTTATACGGCTTGTTGGATCTGTCAGCTCCTTGTTACTCTTTATATGTGTCAAAGCATTTTTAAAAGTGAAACCCTACAGTTCAAAGCCCAACAGAACAAAGCATCCTGGCTATGTTTTTTTTTTCTTCTTCCTAGTGTTGGTTTGTGTCTGCAAGGATTTATTTTGTGTAATCCATTCTTCTGATTCAGCTCTCAACAATTCTCCAAGCTCAAGATTTGGAAGCTCAACAATCAGGGATTACAGCTCCCCTGTGAAAATAAATGAGTTTCTTTCACAGAGGAGAATGAAGCCTCCACCTGAGTCTTATCCAAGCTGGCAAACAGCTGATTTGAGAGCTTCCTTGGTTGGCAGTTTCTCTATGTACCTAGCTTTGCTACTGCTGCCTGTCTTACTGGGGTGCTGAGAAGACCAAGGTTTTCATGATGACATTCCTCGCTTATTTAGTTTATAAAGTGGACAATGGGAGAACTTACAAACTGCTACGTTTCGAAGTCTGTAATTTTCAGAAATCACTGCTTTAGTTTTCGCTTGTGGGTTCCCTATGAGAAGTTTAGAGGGGAAGAGAACAAGTTAGAGTGGGCAGGAGTCTGAATTATCTTACTTAGGACTACTAAGTGATGACATTTAGCAATTTTGGAAGAAAGGGGTTGACAACTGCTTAAGACTTAGGCTTTGGGGTTTTGAACAACTGGAAAATACTATTGCCATCCTAATTCCAGTTATTCTTAATTATGGTAGCATGAAAGAATCCATTTGGGAGTTGAACACATAATGCCTGGCCCCACACCAACAGCTGATCAGGGTTCAGGGTGCTGCTTGTGCTTTTTTTCTTTTAAGCTTCTCAGGCAGACTTAGTATGTACTTAGTGTTGAAAGTTACTGAGTATTCTGAACTTCTGATATTAAAGAGGAAAATTCTTGACTAAATGAAGTGTCTCATTCAAAGACATCACATCAGATAAAGATATCATAAAGTTGGAATAGGAAATCCCACATTTAAGTCTTACTCAATATCTGTGTGACCATGGGGAAGTTACCCAACCTGTGAAAACTCCTTTTTCAATCTATTAAATCGGGATACTATTTCCTAACTTAAACTTCTTTTTGTATGACTATTGATACTACATTGACCATATTGGATATTGTACAAACCCTAGCACTTCTTAGCTTCCTAATAAATAGTAGCCATTACAGTGTCAATATTCACAGGTGTCTTAACTCCCAATCTGGTGCTTTTAAAAACTCTAGCATATGTCTGGAGTACAGTGTTAGCGAGGACCTGAACCTGTGAAATACAAACCCCCTTGATTTACCCAGATAAATCTGAGCTTGAGGAATTTATGGCCATGAAGATGCCTGTAGTTTTGACCACAGAATAGAATCAAGCCACTGTATACACAGGCAATGAATTTTCAAGACCATCTGTTTAGATGAGTTGCTTTCAAACAAAAAGCTTTGGAAGTCCTATTTTAGAATAAAAAAGGCTTCTGGAACTTACTTTTAAAGGATCTGCATGGTAAATAATTCTTTTATGAAGCAAAAGTCACCTTCATTACACAATCTGAATTTAGTTTATGCCCACTGACAGACTAAGGAATATGCAGTTGTTCTGTAGTGCCTAAATCATCACTCAGTGTGGTGACAGAGAAAGGTTCATGTAAAGAGGTAAGATAACTGGAAAAATAAAGAACTAGTCTTTGGTGATGGAAAAGATGTAAAATTCTAATTACATCCAAGCAGCCACTCTGGGGAGTGTGTTAAGACTATCAGTATTAGGATCGGAATCCATTGCTGGTCTTTGAGAAAGGAGGCAGAGAGCAGCACAAAGGATGTAAATACCATTTGCATAACATCCTACTTTTCAGAGGAACATCGGCGAACACTTGGTTGGTTTGTCAGAACGTATACAATGCAAAGTCTGTGAGTCGATTTTATTAGACAGCCCAAGAGCGAAGGCCTTACAGACAATCAGTGGAGGTCAGATGCATTTTTAATGTAATCCCAGCTAATTGGAAACAATCAGAAGGCTGGAAAATTGTTATTAAGGCCCAATTTACTCGTTTATTTTAATTCTCTTTATAGAGTCCAGCCTTCAGAGGGAAAATGGGTTCTGTCTCTTTTGATACGGTAAAATGAAAAAAAAAATATGCCTTTTCTGGTTCCTGGTGTTTTCACATGTGTGTGCACACAGGCAGCAGGTGACAAGCCATCATTCATCCCTCATTCACTGTTACTTCCAATAGATTAAAAATGTAACGTGCCCTCAGGTGTTACAGTGGAAGTGAAAATCTTGACAGAACTGACTTTGCTAGAGAGATGGAGCTCTGTTCTCTCATCGGAGAGCCCCACTGATAGAGAATCAGTAAGTCATTGAGAGCTATCCTGTAGAGAAAGTATGCGTGCTGTAGGCAGCTCTCTTTTTGCTATACTTCAAATCCTGGGAATAGGAGCCCAGTGCTTAGTCTTCTCCCCGTTAGTAAATTCTACTGAAGTTTTAGATTACGTCTTACGTTGCCTACTCTAGATCGGAGAGGTTCAGTTACTTACCAACATCTCATGGCTGAAAAGAGGTGGAAAGCTGGGCTATGAAATAAGGCCTGTGTTAGTTCAGAGACCAAGTACTTAACTGTTAAGGTATTCTGCCTGCTCCAGCAAATGTAAAAAGCCCCACTTTTGATTTTCTAGTATATTTTGAGGAGTTTTACCTAGAGACATATTTGCAGTGTTAGATTTTTTAAAATGTAGTAGTCATAGTTTTACAGCTGAGTGAAGATATAGGTATCTAGGCCAATCTAACCCAATATCATAGTTTACGGGTAAAGAAACTGAGACACCAGGTAGATGCGCCTCTATTAACGTCTGTGGAAACAGGGGCTTTCACGGAACCTGAAGCTCCTTGATTGGCTACAATGGTTGGCTAGCAAACCTCCAGAATCTGCCTGCTTCTGGTCAGGTCACACAACATTCAGCTTTCATGAGGTACTGGTCATCTGAACTAAGGTCCTTGGGCTCGCATGGCAAGCATGTTACCCACAGAACCTAGCCCGCTGTTTCTTTTTTACATTTTGAAATGCTGGGAAATCCTCATCATGTTGAAGTTTACTATTTATTTTTGATTTTTATCTCTGGTTGGTCTGAGTCATTCTTCCTCCTTTAAATCAGTTAGGCTTTCAAGAAGGAGAAGTGGGGCAACAGTATTAAATACAGCAGAGAGATAAAGTAAGGAATAAAAATCCAGTGTTTCCATTGGATTTAGGATCTAGATAGAAATGTCTCAGAAGGGTTTACCACAGATTTAATCTCAGCACCTCCCACGCTGAAGTAGTCCAGAAGAGGAGAGCACACTTGGAGCAGGGCCGGAGGGGAGTGAGGCTGTGAGCTCAGGAAGCACTGGAACCTGACTAAACGGTGGGCGTGTGGCAAGTGGAAAAGAAGAATTGCAAACAGTAATGAAGCAGAGTGGTTCTCAACCTGTGGGTCGGGACCCCTTCGGGGGGGGGGGTCACCCCACCCTTTCACAGGGGTCGTCTAAGAAGTCGGAAAACAGATAGCTACATCACAATTGATAACAGTAGCAAAATTACAGTTTCAAAGTAGTGACAAAAATAATGTTAGGGTTGGGGGTCAGCACACCATGAGGAGATGTATTAAAGGGTCACACCATTAGGAAGGCCGAGAGCAAGCATTTAGAAGGGGGACTGGGCAGTGACTAAAGACACAGAGATGAATACTAGGATCTTAGTGCTGAGGGTGACTTTGAATATACTAGATAGGCACGAGGAAGTAATGGGGCTTTTCATCAAGGCCTTATAATAAATTAGGCTTGGTGGGCCCTAGAGATGATCAGGGCTTCAAGCTATATCAACTGCCTGCTTTCCTGTCGTACCTTTACAAAACAAGTTCTCACTGTTAATAAAAATGGCAGAATTGCCACACTTTCAGCAAAGAATTGAGAAAGAGATGCCCGAGTTTTTGTACATGACTAAACTGAGTATCTCTCTTTAAACAAAATTTCCATTTCTAAAAAGCAAATAAAAAGCCAGTCTGATTTAAGCTTCATGGGAGTGTTATTTTTGAACTCAATTCTAAAGCGGATTCATCCCCAGAAGCCACTCATTTACTGGCATTAATTGCCCTGTCAGCCTTCCTTAGTACAAAGATGAAGAACTAAATGATTGGGCCTTTGGGTAAATGCTGCCTTCTTACTCTGTGGCTCTTCCAACTCAGAACAGAGGAATCATGGCTGCATGAAGAGAAAGGTAAAAAATGTGTTTGAGAAATTTACTTATTTCTTTTACTGCAGAATATGAAGTTACAATCTCTTTAAGGCATGCACTGAAAAATAATGTGACAAATAATGTGGTCTCTGTGTTAAAGAAAAACAAAAATCAGGACACTTGTGCTATCCTTTGGAGACTTAGAAACTGGACCCTTAAACTGAACATATCTATTGTATCCACCCTGGACATCACAGGTTATGAACCATCCTGTTAGCTTAGACTTGATAAAAATAATGAAAGTCTAGCACAGGCTGCTCACATAATACATGAATGATTAAATCAGCAGGACTCTGCCTTTTTAGTTTTAATGCTCACAATGCCTACATTCAGGGGTTGTTTTTACATGATAAAGGAACTATTAGGGATGTGCATCTTTCTATAATTTGAACACAAAATGCTGGAAGAAAGGGAGAAAAGGGACATTGCATATGTTAGGACAGTGGAAATAAAAGTAAGACGTAAGGTTTAATGACATTGCTATGCATAAAACCAAAATCCAGGAATGGCTATGTGAGTTGTCAAGAAAGGGCTAGAAAAGACTTTTTTTCTTTATTCCCTAATTCTCTTTGAAACAAAATACTCATTTCTAAATAGTCTTCTTGGATGCTGGTCTCCTAGGTTTCTTAGTGGTCTGAAAAGATGTATCCTGTTAACAACTCAGCTAAAGCCCAGAAGGCACTAAGATCATTTTTCACTAGCAAAAATGGCCAAGGGGACCTGTCAAGACACATTCTAAAGCCCTCTGACTGATTCTAAAGCCTTCTCAGTTATGAGCAAGTCACACTAAATAGAATTCGGGTCCCTGGCAGCATCTGATTCATGATGAACTAACTCCTATTTATGGTAGTGGATGAAGCATTTGTCTGAAGACACACGTTAAAGGTTCCTATTTGTCTTGATGAGGCAAGTTCATTTGCTCTATGGTCTAAATAGCTAGATGGATTTTCAAACCAACAACTCAAATCTGAGCAACACAGCAGCAGCTTCCTTGACAGTCCATGCAGTATACTAGGACTCTAGGAAAAACATTATCAATAAGGCTTGAGTCACATTTAGGGATAGCTTGTAATCATTTAAAATATGGATCTGGAGAAAAGGAGGATTAGCGGTGTTAAATTTGACTTGAAACAGCCACCTGAATACTATAGACATGTAAAGTAAGTCTAGAGAGAAGCCTATTCTTTACCAGCAAGCTGGACTCTCTGGATCATTTCTATTGGGTTAGATGACTACATGGCTACCAGTAGCCTGACTTAGTCTCAACATTCCTTGCCCTTCCACAGAACTGAATTTCACCTCACTGTATATTGTAGTATAGAAGGTGACTAGCAGCCGGTGGAATGATATGGGACTACCTGGCAGCAATGGGGCCTGTGTAGCACTAGATTCATTCTCAAGGCAAGGGCTTCAAGTGGGCTCAGACCATACTCAGTCTCTGCCATCACTAGTGTTATAAAAAGAAAAGCCTACAAATGACAGTGGTGAGCACTTGGTGTTGGGCGCCTCCTTCTGTACTAACACCTGAATTCCCTGTCACACGGCATTAGGCACACTGCACCACATGTGCAATGTTGTATTGCAGCTAGCATACAAACATCTACTGATCTGTACATAAAGTTCAGCCTCTCCCAGTAAGAGAACAACTTTCCGTTTCTCTTTCTAGGTGAAGCTTCTGCATCTACACCCATGAAGCCCTTAGGTATTCTTTGGAAAAAGAACTCTAAAACACTGTGGCTTAAATAGGCGAAACCAAACAACAACAACAACAGAAAGAAAAAGCAGGCTAGTACTTGGGTTGGGAGGGAAGAGAGTGCAGCTTTTGCAGTGTATGATCTCTTTTACTACAGGCATGTCTGGAGGAATTGGCGGAGGCACTATTCCCAAACCGGGCATCATTGGAGTTATCGGTGGTATGCCAGTCATCATTCCAAGGGCAGGATCGAAGTCTGAAAAAAAAGACAAAATAAATTACTAAATAAATAAATAAATAAATAAATAAATGATAGCAGACAAAGTCAAATGGAGGCAGAATGTTATGTTATAAATATCAAGTCAAAAGGTCTTTGTAAGACAAAAGCAAAACAAACAAATGCCTCTTTCTGGTTAACATTCTCAGTCTTAATTACCATGTATCTGTACACTTTTCTTTCACGATGTAGGAGTTGTTTTGTTTGATCCCAGCCTATGTAAATAGTCTCGACATGTCTGTTTGATATTCAGCATCTTCTATAACATTGCTCTGCCTTGTGTAATCCATCAGTTTCCAGTACACATCTTTGGCTCCATTCTGACAAGGCTTCTTCTTGTCCCTTGTACCGTTCCTGTCTTTTTCTTTTTATTTATTTATTTATTTATTTATTTATTTATTTATTTATTTATTTATTTATTTATTTATTAAAGATTTCTGTCTCTTCCCTACCACTGCCTCCCCTTTCCCTCCCCCTCCCCCAATCAAGTCCCCCTCCCTGGTCAGCCCAAAGAGCAATCAGGGTTCCCTGCCCTGTGGGAAGTCCAAGGACCACCCACCTCCATCCAGGTCTAGTAAGGTGAGCATCCAAACTGCCTAGGCTCCCACGAACCCAATAGGTACAGTAGGATCAAAAACCCATTGCCATAGTTCTTGAGGTCTCAGTAGTCCTCATTGTCCGCTATGTTCAGCAAGACCGGTTTTAACCCAGGCTTTTTCAGACCCAGGCCAGCTGGCCTTGGTGAGTTTCCGATAGAACATCCCCATTGTCTCAGTGTGTGGGTGCCCCCCTCGTGGTCCTGAGTTCCTTGCTTGTGCTCTGAAAGATAATGCTTTCCTGTCTTTTTCGAGTATAGTGATAACAGTATACACTTTGTGGGGATGGGGCAGACTTAGGTTCTTCTTTCTGTCATTCAGCAGCAATATGGTTTATATCTCCTACCTTCCAGGGAGCCATGAGGCGTAAAGAGAATGAAGAATGAAATGTGCTGAGCATAATGCACAACATGAAGTGGCTCAACAGATAACTACTCTGTGTGTCTTTCTCCATGATGTTTTCCCTGGCTGGAAGGGTCTGAAGCTCTCTGAATTTTCCCTGTGCTTCAAAGCTTAAGTCTTACACACTTGAAGCATCCTTTGTAGATTATTCTGATGCATTCTTAACTCTGTGTCTAAAAATCTGTTCAAACTTTTTGCCACTGAATTTTTTTTTACTTTCCATTGCTTTTGTTTTACAAAGAGGTGTGACTCTAGGAAGTATGGCATTGCCTGCACTGGCTGGTTGTGTGTCAACTTGACACAAGCTAGAGCCATCAGAGAAAGGAGCCTCAGTTGAGGAAATGCCTCAATTGGATTCAGCTGTGAGGAATTTTCTCAATTAGTGATCAATGGGGAGGGCCGGACCATGGTGGATGGGGCCACCCCTGGGCTAGTGGTCCTGGGTTCTACAAGAAAGCAGGCTGAGAAAGCCAGAGGATGCAAACCAGTAAGCAGCTCCCCTCCATGGCCTCTGCATCAGTTCCTGCCTCCAGGATCCTGTCCTGTTTGAGTTCCTCTCCTGTCTTCCTTTAGTGATGAACAGCAATATTGAAGTGTAAGCCAAATAAACCTTTCCTCCTCAACTTGCTTTTTGGTTATGTTTCATCACAGCAATAGAAGCCCTAAGACAGTACCCAAACAATTTTTGGGAGGTTTATATATGTGAATCCAAATCAACAACAACATCAATAGCAACATCATTCTGATGGCACAATCTCTTGTGATACATTGCAAAAACATACCCCCTGGATTGATTTCTTTACCAGAATCTAGAAGGATTCCATAGGCATATGGCCTGAAGCTTCTAGAGGTATCTAGTTGATTCCATATATAGTATAGAAAATGTAACATGAAGAGCCAGGCCTGCTTGTTTGGGTTTTCTGTCCTGCCCAGTACCCCCCAACTGTTTAGCCCCAAAGAAAACCTCACATAGGTCTCCATAAATTATAAAGCTGATTGGCCCATTAGCTCTAGCCTCTCACTGGCTAACTCTCTCACATCTTGATTAACCCATTTTTCTGATCTATGTTAGCCATGTGGCTCAGTACCTTTTTTCAGTGGGGCAGATCACATCCTGCTTGTTTGGGTGGTCTGGGCAGGAGTGGGAGAAATCAACTTCCTCCTTCCCAGAATTCTCCTGTTCTCATTACATCATTTCTACTTCCTGTCTGGTTTTCCTGCCTATATTTCCTGCCTGGCCAATCAGCGTTTATTTATAACATGATTGACAGAATACAGACAATTCTCCCGCACCAAGAAAATTGGAGAGTAACCCCAAATGGGATAAACAGAAACTGGGGCCCATAGGAACCTAGAATGAAATTAGGACTCTGCACTCAGGTACACTGTCAATTCTGATCAATCCCTGATATGGAAGAGGAATTTATAATTTTCAAGAAAGGTACGTCTGGTGGGTAGAATAAACAGACCCTACTCTGGATTGGTACTGATCTTATGGCACTGACCTCATAGCCAGTGTTCAGCACTAGAGAGACTTAGAAGATGGCAAGATAAGCCTTTGAAAGCCTGGCATGACCCCTGAGTGCAGTACAGGCTCAGAACAAGGGCTTCATTTGGATATAAGAGTAGTCCTAATTTCATTGTCTAAATTGTTTTTGTAAAAAAAAATCTTGGAGATTTGTAAAAAAAATATTGAGAAAAAGGACTTCAAGTTTCTTTGACTTCCCATTACAATACTTATCTCAGTATAGATATGCATACAATGTACTGCAATCAAAGAGACACTGTGAAAGGTTGTGCTGGTGATGGAGGGACAGTTGCATTAGCAGTGGTGAACCCTACTCCCAAAGATTTCATCATGCTAGCCACAGAGCTAAGTGGAATAATGTTTGTAAGGTTGTCCTTAAGGTGGCCCTAAGGATCTTGGGTGGTTCTTGAAAATGCTGGAGGAGGCAGATATAAAGAGCAGAGGGACTCTGTGGTTCCAAAAGGGGCAGAACTTTAGTCCTACTATGCCAAAAATTGAAGGAACCCTGTGTCTGGGCAGACAGGGACGTGGATACCACATGGACATCCCCTTATGCAAGGACAGTCCAAGCAAGCTAGGTCATCACGTCTTCTAATGTCTGTCTCCCTGAGGTGCTAATATCCTAGAGAGGTTTAGGAAGAAAAAAGTTTCTCTCAATCCTCATAGGTTAACCTACTCAACATGCATGCACACCTACATATAACTGTCTCCAGAGGTTCTCATAATTTTATTATTTTGCACTCAATAGTATGTGACCTTGAGGAAAGTTTCTTAATGTCTCTATGCTTTCATTTTCTTTTTGGTAAACAATAGGGGCACATAATGAAATTTAGCTCAAACAATGAAAGAACAAATTAGGTATTAAGACCCCTGGCATAGATAACTTTTCTTTCTTCTGTGCCAGTTGTGAAACACATACTGATAAACTTACTAATTCAGACATTCACTATTATAGTCCACAAACATTTATGATAAGGCTTCTTTAAGTTACGCCCTATGCAGGGGCTGGGAAAGGTGTCTAGTTTCCCTTTTCATCTTGGAGAACTTTAGGTCTCTGGCCCTCTGTCTTGCTGTGCCTACAGCAAGTAAGAGCACCGTGATTCAGAATGCCATTTGTGCATTTGTAAAATCTGATTCTTTGTGCAGAATATTTTGGAGAGATTGCTAACATCATCTCATCCATTTACAAACTGTTAATTTTCTTTAGGAAGAGATCAGATTAGACTGTATGCCACCTAAACAATTCCATCTATTTCCCCAGCCATTGAAATGTTTGTCTTCCTCTTATTGTTCTGCCTGCCTCCTCATTGGTATTCATATAGGTCTGTCACTCACAACTCTACCTTTCTACAGATTACAGACACATCACTTCATTAAACAAGTTCTGCTGCTTCCAATGAGAAGGAAATGCCTGTCTTCATGGACTGTCTACTAATAGATGGAGACAAACAAATATATAGGATAATATAACTCCTGACTGATGAAGTCATCACTCTGCAGTTTGGTAGGATTACATTAATATTTTATGAATTCATTTAAAAGCAAATGTATTCATGACATATGGCTAAAGATAGAATAGATAACCTCCCTTTAATTCAACACGTCGAGTTCCATAGGCTAAACTGCCAAAGAGGGCTTGCTAGAGGGCATTTGTGCATGACATTTCAAAGACTCCCATCCCATTACTTATTATTTTGTTTATATTTAACCATTAAGACACAAAACGGACCTAGATTTCCAATGCCACTGGGGAAAAGCAACGAGATATAGGCTTTTATATGAGTATTACAGAATCTGAAAACTCAAAGGGAAATTTAAAACACATTGGGAGTAGAATAGAAAAGAAATTCCTTCTCCTTTTCTGGCTTCTAGCCTGGATTGAGGAGTACTGCCAATATATGTATTATTGCCACCTATTATTTGGAATTTCAACACCTGAAAGAGATTTGAAATCACACACAAAGGCTGTTAAAAGGGCAAAGTATACCTCCAAAGTTCATTTGACAAAAATTTCACTGTTCAATTTTGCCTTTATTATTTCTTCTTTGGCCACTCATTTCCTATAGCCTTCTTGACTCTTGGCACAGCTACTGCTGGGTAGGCCATAAAATATTGGTTTGTATACCGCCTTTTGAGTCATGCAATTTTCAAAGTCCCACCCTATTAGAAATTCTGCCAATTCTGAGCTAGTTGGGCAAGCTTTCTGCTCAGAGTAAGAGTTGTAGATCCATCACATTTTCAAGTAACTTTTCAGTGTAGACTTAGTTTTCCTGCTACTTAGCAACTGTTTTCCCCCAAATTTGGTAATATTAAGTGATACTTTGTACATGTATGAGCCATTGAGGGGGAATGGACACAGAGTCAGGTCTATGCTGTTATTCAATCATCCAATTGTCAATCTGTTACCAATCAGTTGGCTGGGGGTCCTTTGCTCTACCAGGATAGAGACAGTAGGTGGGTGAGGAGAAAATTTTCCTGGCTGGTAGTTCTGAGCCCTTGAGCTTCCATAGCCCAGGGGCTGGAGTAGAAGACCAAAATTTAGAGATATAATCACTGTGAGTTAGGAAACACTGATCCAGGCTTTAGAAACTATACACTTATGGTTCTAGCCATAAATTACAAGCTTATTACGCTGGACTTTAGCCACCCATGGCCTTTAACACATGCAGCTATTGTAATCTTTGGTTAACAGCAGCACTGGGTGGGGGTGAGAGCAGATAGCAGAAGCAGACAGTACCTTCTAGTTTTAAATCTCTCACATGGATCTCAGGTGCTAGGACCCACAGCTCTGCCCTGACAACTGTTAGAACTCTCTGGTCCAGAGAGTTGGGATCTTCAGGCTTTGACAGTGGCTATACGAAGCTCTTGGGTTCAGGGTATCCAAGGCCCTTAGCCCTTAAAGGCTGGTAGCTCTCCGGTACTCTTCTAATGACCAGAGCCCTCCGATTCTCATCTTTGGCTTTTCTTTGATGTCTCCGTGCTCTAGTGTTTCTGTTTTCATGACTCTGTGGAACTCTTCAGTTGCTCTCCCATTGCTGTTGTTGTTGCTGCTGCTGCCCTGTCCTCTCCTTTGCCTTCACTATTGATGAAGACTATTGGGTCAAAAAAAAAAAAAAAAAAAAAAACCACAACTCAAGGGAAGCCTTTATTGGGCTGAATGCTGAAACACCAGCATAGGAGGGTGTTTCCAGGCTTACTAGAAAAGTGAGTCAAACAATCCACTTATATAACTGGAAAGGGGATGTGTCAAGGAAGTTTGCATTAATCAAAGTACACTTTCATGGAAATGAAGGGGCTGTGCTTGGACCAATAGTGACATTAGCACTTAGGCAAATATGGAACCATGCTTATCCTAATCACAAGAGTCTCTCATTCAAGTTAATGAATGTGTTTGTACGAATTACAGGCCTTCTCCAGGCATCTATGGAAAGTGTGCCTCTTCCTTCTTGGGTGGAAAAAAGCCTACTGCAGGCTGTTTAAAACAAACTTGATAGGGATATTCCTCTCTGGACCAGAGTTGTGCTTAAGCAGCAAATATCTATAACTGCCTTGAAGTTTCTTCAAGTGTCCATGGAGTTTATGAAGCAGCTAATGATATGAGGGCACTTTGGCTGCTTGGTGGGTGTTTCTTTGCTCAAAGAAGCCATGACACCAGATAAGGTCTAATAGCTGTCAATCTGAAGACAAATGTTCTTCAGTAATACCTTAACTTTGTAAAGGAAATAAAGATGAAAGGAGTGCTTGCAATAAGGGCTTATATTAACATCAACAGCACTTGAACATCATTCGACAGTGCTCAAGCAGAATCCTATCTTGGTTACCTAGAGAGAAGCGGTCTCTCTCTAATTTGTTTTACATTGTCTAAATTTTGGTGTCAGGTCTTGTGCCAAACATTGGCGAAATAAATATGGCAAAATCATATTCTAATTTGGAAACAACCATGCAAACAGAATACTGCCATTAATTATTATCATTAACATGGTTATTGACTGGATGCTTATAATATCCTAGGCACCATGTTAAACATTTTCTATGATCTCACCCCCCAAAAGAAAAGGAGAGTATCCAGTCTGGTTGGTGTGGGGTGTGATGGGTTAATAAAATTATTTATTTTTTAAAGGACAAAACTAGAAAGGCATCAAACCCTCGCATTAGACTGACAATGAACTTTTTCAGAGTATTGTAATCATGTCTAAGATTCTACAGGGCAACTGTTGTCACGGCACTTTTGCTCTGTGGAAGAATCTATTGGTATAAACCTGGGTGACTGACACTCTTGGACTAGGCCTATTTATAAAATCCTAGAAATCTTAGAAGTTTCCCATCTTTGATGGAAACAAAGGCATTACACATCCCCATTTTATGGCATGATAGTTGATATTTTCTGATTCTAGTCCGGACTTTCTATACAGATCCTTTGCAAGATTTTTGCAGGCAGCTAATAGAAAGAAAGAATTCAGATCTCTAAGAGCAGCCTGGCTAAATTGTAAGATGATTCTGGACTCTGCTGAAATAATTATTAGACCTCATATAAGCACACATTCCCAAAGTTTTGCTTAATGCATACAAAATTCCACCAGCACCTACCATGACTGTGTAGATCACTGGATATCTATTTCAGCCCATTAGGCAAGATGAGGTAGAATAAGGCCTGGTTCACAGACAATGGAAAATAAGCTAGCAGACTGGTTTGGGTTTCTTTTGTTAAAAAATTGTGTGTGTGTGTACATGTGCATTTGCAAATATTTATGTGGGGGCTTATTATGGTGCATATGATGAAATCAGAGGACAATTTTGTGGAGTCAGTTCTTTCCTTCCAGAACATGGTTCAGGCTATTGAACTTAGGTTAGGATTATGTGGCAAATGCCTTATACTCACTGTATTAGTTTCGTTTTCTATCACTGTGAAGAGACACCATGACCATGACAACTCTTATAAAGGAAAATATTTAATTGGGACTGGCTTACAATTTCATAGGTTTAGTGAATCATTGTCATGGTGGGAAGTAAGGTAGCATGTAGGCAGATATGGTACTGGAGAAGGAGCTGAAAGTTCTACCTCTTGATCCTTGGGCAGCAGAAGGAAAGACCATATACTGAGCATAGGTTGAGCATATATGAGACCTCAAAGCTCACCCCCACAGTGATACACTTCCTCTAATGAGGCCACACCTACTCCAACAAGGACACACCTAGCAACCAATCCCTATGGATTGAGCATTCAAACACTTGAGTCTATGGGGACCAAATGTATTCAAATCACCACACTCACTGAGCGATCTTTTCATTCCTACATTTTTGCTCTGGTCCCACATATCCTATTATGGGATTTCATTCCTGTAGTTCAAGGTTTATAAACACTACCCTTCTAGCCATCTTTCCTCTAGTCCTTCCAATTCAATTGCACTGTGTGCTTGTCTTTCTAGAAAATTTAATGCCTTATAAATTATGCTTTAAACTCTCAATCAAGGATGTTTTGCACACCTTTGGAGAACTAATGAGGACATTTCCTACTCTATACACAGTTTCTAAATATCTGAGTTTTAGAGATGAATAAAATATTATATATGCATATATATTTAATATTGCTAACTTCTGAATTTGCCAAGAAAAGATATGTGGGAAAAAATAACAGGGAATCTAAGTGATTCACATAGCTCTTAGGGGATAGAACATTTTAAAACACAAAATTTAAGAAATCGACACTCTTGGAATAAAAAACATTCTTTTCAGTCAATCAAATTCAGCTTCACAAAAACTCATTATATTTCTCAGTTTTATATTTTGCAGCAGACTAGTGAAAGTAATATTCACTAGTCTGGGGCTATGTGCCAGTTCTCTGAAAGCACTCAAGCATTTCACTTATTATGAACCCCTACATATTATTCAAGGCAATAGAGCAGAACACCCAATAATCTCCTCTGGCCTCTGTACAGCACACAAGCATGTGCACCCTAATTTTCCTATACCACAAAGACATATACATGCACACATACATACACATAAATGTTTCCTTTTCCTCAAGGACTGGAATATTGGTGTCTTTTATCTTTATAACTGACCAGGTCCCTCATTCCTCTCTTTTTTTTTTTTTTCCATTCAGTTTGCCTGGTCAGTTTTTTTCTCAACTTTGAAGACAGTGCAGTCCTAGGATTTATATATACGACTTTTAACTAACCTTCTTGCACTGTCTTCTCTTCCCATTCTTATTTTTCCCAGGTGATGATTTCGCTTTATTTGTAGAAGAGTTATTTTTCTTATTCTGTCATCTTTTCCATGAGCTGGGTCAACGTCTTTGTGGAAGGAGGTGATCTACTCAAACTCTGTAATTCACTACTATCTCCATACTACCTTCTCTTGCTTCATTTCTGATGATGGACACCATTTCCTCTGTCCAGACTCTTCTCTAGTTCTCAGTCCCCAACATGCTCCTAGTTAACTCTGATGCAAAAGTCACCTCCTTTGTGAATCTTCCCTGACCGGCACTGTTTATCTAGTTGTGTACAATATTTTACTCTGACTCTTTCTACATTGTACAACAGTGGTATTCATTTTATTGCCCCTACCAATGGAGTCTGATCTGAAGGCAAGGACTGAACCCTTTGAATCTCTACTTGGACTGAGCTCAGTATCTGAATTAATAAATGAATGCAGAAGTGAAAGAACAAACTAATAAAATAGATGGAAAGTTTTTGAGCTACTGCCAATCAAGAGGCAGCTTATACCTGCAAACACATTTTATTGGGGGAAGAAAATGTGATTCTGCCAACTTCAGAGCAGGGATCTTTGAGTTTACCTGCTTTCTCTCTAGGGCTCCTAATAGTACTTTGCATATAGCAGGCTTTAGTAAATATTTCTTCTATAAGTGAATAAATAAACGAACAGTATCACTCAGATCCTTCCTAATAGTTTCCAGTAGGGAGTCTCTAAAAAAAAAAAAGATGTTTTTTCTTATGATTGATTGTGCATTTATGTATTTCAGTGAGTTAAGACCGTGATCTTTTATCTCTTTGATTTTTCAAGGCAGGGTTTCTCTGTGTTGCCCTTACCATCCTGGAACTCGCTCTGTAGACCAGGCTGGTCTCAAATTTACAGAGATTGACCTGCCTCTGCCTCCTGAGTCCTGGGATTAAAGGTGTGTAAGACCATGATCTTTATTTTGAAGTTTCTGAAGCTCATGATCTTTGGATATTTTTCTAAAGGTTATAAATAGTTTAGAACACTTCTGTCTGAAAATGGTTCCATAGCATTTATCCACACATATTGTGATGTGAAATGACTATCGGTTCAGCTTTGGTGGTTGTCTCTATACTCAATTTCTACAGTGCCATCTATGTTTTGTCCCCTATGCCTTAGTGAATCTTGATATTCTCATCGGCTCCCAAGTCAATCATGATGTGGTTGTTTCTGAGGAAAATATGACAGTACATGGATCATACAGCTTACAGATTTTGTTAAAGTTGGGTACCTCTTTATTTATACAGGCAAATAACTACACGTTTTAAATATTTTCCATTATGTTCTATAGAACCTCAGTCATGTCTAACCCAAATGATGACAACTTGCTTTTCCTTGATGTCCCTGCCAGCTACTGTGTAACCGTGGGAACACACATGGCCTCTTGGAGAATAACTAAACATCTCCAGGTGTAAATATACTTCATGAGTTGTCTTAGGATTACCATTACTGGAAGGATTCTGAGTTTGTTTTGGAGAAATATTAATTCTATTTGGAACACTGTCATATGTATCACTGTCTCTTGGTAAAGGAATCTTTCCCAGGATCTCACCCCATTTGTCACTGAAAGCATCCTGTACCTGTTGGAGATGTAAACATTAATACAAAGCTAAGTCCAGTCTTTTTCAGGATTTGTCAGAAATGGGACTAGCCATGAGACAGGCAATCCCATTCTTCTTTTTGTTTCTCTTATAGTTAACCTGGCAATTTCAAGGATAACTTTTTTTTTTTTTTTGGATGACAATACCCATGGTGGGGCCTGAACTTACTCTGGGATTAAGATCCATGACTCACATTTTCCATTCTATCCCATATTCTCCCAGAGAAGACATCGTAATGAAATTCTTCTCCTACTTTCATATTTCACAGATCATTATGAAGCTGCTAAAAGTATTTGAATTAAGATGGAAATACTAAGCAGGGGCAAATAATAATCACTCAGTAATTTTCAATTGGTTCATCCTTGGTTCTATCTGGCATGACTGAACTAGAACACTGTTTTTTTTTCCCCCCAGAAGCTATGACATTTCTGGTTGCCTCTTTCTTGGGACAAATAAAGAGTCTTTTTGGAATGCTTTGGCAAAACAAACCCTGTTGCAGAAAACAGGTGTTAGGAAGTGATCCTGACCTGTCATCCCTGTAAATTAATTTTATTGAAAAGCAGCTGCACAAAACAGCATGGCAGATGAAAGGCAGATCCACTCCAAACTTGAGATGGCCTATTTCTGCTCCCCACTTGAAGAATATAATTATGTCAGTCATTGTCTTCAACGACAAGTATGTATCCATCAACATCCATGACAGTAGAGATTTGAACTCTCAGGAGGATGCCAAGAAAGCTTATATATCATCTGATTTTTATCTATGACGAAGTGTATTCTATTACCATAGAAAGGCCAGATGAGACAGGCTAAACCACAGAATACTGGCTCAGCAGGAAAATGCCTACGTGGAAGAAAGGTAGCTGAATTACTAAACCAATAATACGGGTACTTTACAGAACAGTTCCATAAGAGTCATTTTATTTAGTGTATAAATAGTTGCAAAAATATAGTGGTTTCCATTATAACATTTCCACACATGCAATTAAAGACAGTGATTTTGCCACATTTTCTATCACTTTCCCCTCTCACTGGTCCGCTTTCTAGAGGCTTGGGCAAAAGTTACATATGTTAACTAGTAACTATTCTATGAAAGAAACTGAGCTGCAGAAAAAGAGGGAGGATCCATGATGTGGTCCCGGCTGAAGACTGAAGAGGCCAGAAGATTCCTAGAGAGTAAGGAGTAAAAACCCATATTAAGACGCTAAAGTGGTAGGATTCCAATGTGCTTGGACAACAGTAAGAGATAGGCTCACTCAGAAAAGTGAATTTGCAACTGCTGGCTGAATTTTGATTTGTCTACTTTTATTTCAAATGGCCTCCAGCTTATTGGATGATGTTGCCCATGTTAATTATGGGTATTTCCTCCTCAGTAGCTCTCCTGCATGTCAATCATCTCTGAAAACCATCAAAGATGTATCCAGTGGTATGCTCTGCTAATCACTTAGATATTTGTCAATACAATCCAGTACATAACACAGTCCAATCCACTACACTTGGCAGTCCAATCTAGGACACATCTTTCATTCCAATCCAGTACATATTTCAGTCCAATCCAGAACACATCTCAGATGAGTCCAGTACCCATCTCAGTCCAATCCAGTCCATCTCAGTCCAATCCAGTACACATTTCTCAGTCCAATCGAGTCCATATCTCAGTCCAATCAACTACACATCTCAGACGAGTCCAGTATACATCTATGAGTCCAATACAGTACACATTTCAGACCAATCCAGTACACATCATTCATTACAATGCAGTACATATATCTCTCAGTCCAATCCAGTACACAACTCTCAGTCCAATAAGTATGCATCTCAGGCCATTCCAGTATACATCTTAGTCCAATCCAGTACACATTTCAGTTCAATCCAGTACACATCTCTCAGACCAATCCATTACACATCTCAGTCCAATTTAGTACACATCTCTCAGTCCAATATAGTACAAATCCCTCAGTCCAATCCACTACAAATCTTGGTTCAATCCAGTAAATATCTCTCAGTCCAATCCAACATACATCTCATTCCAATCCATTACATTTCGTTCAGTCTAATCCAGTACACAACTCAATCCAATATAGTACACATCTCAGTCCAACACAGTGCACATCTCACAGTCAAATCCAGTAAACACTACTCAGTCCAATTAAGTACACATCTCAGTCAAATACAGTGATATCTCAGTCCAAACCAGTACACATCTCTCAGTCCAATCCATTATACACCTCAGTCCAATCCAGTACACATCTCGGCCCAATTGGTACACATCAGTCAGTATAATCCAGTACACTTATCTTGGTCCAATCCAGTACACATCCCTCAGGTCAAATTCAGTATACATTTCGGACAAATCCTGAACACATATCTCAGTCCAATCCAGGATACATCTGTCAGTTCAAATCAGAACACATCTCAGTCCAATCTAGTACACATCTCAGTCCAATCCAGTACACATTGTCAGTCCAATCCAGAACACATCTCAGTCCATTCCATTACATATCTTGTTCCAATCCAGTACACATTTCTTAATTCAATCCAGTACACACCTCCCAGTCCAATCAAGTATACATCTCTCAGACTAATCTAGTACACATGTCTCAGTCCAATCCAGTACACATATCAGTCCAATCTAGTACACATTTCTGTCCAATCTAGTACATATTTCAGACAAATCCAGTACACATCACTCAGTCCAATCCAGTACACATATTGTCCAATCTAGTATACAACTCTCAGTCCAATCCAGTACACATCTCTCAGCCCAATCCAATACACATCTCAGTCCATTCCAGTACATACCTCGTTCCAATCCAGTACACACCTCCCAGTCCAATCAAATACACATCTCTCCGACTAATACAGTACACAGGTCTCAGTCCAATCCAGTACACGTATCATTTCAATCTAGTACACATTTCCATCCAATCTAGTACATATTTCAGACGAATCCAGTACACATCTCTCATTCCAAGCCAGTACACAACTCTCAGTCCAATCCGGTACACATCTCAGTCCAATCCAGTACACATCTCTCAGTCCAATCTAGTACACATCTCTCAGTCCAATCCAGTACACATCTCAGTCCAATCCAGTACACTTCTCCCAGTCCAATCCAGTACACATCTTGGTCCAATCCATCATAAATCTCAGTCGAATCTAGTACACATCTCTCAGTCCAAACCAGTACACATCTCAGTCCAATTGAGTACACATCTCTCAGTCCAATCTAGTACACATCTCAGTCAAATCCAGTACACATCTCAGTCCAATCCATCTGACATCACTCAGTCAAATCCAGTAAACATATCTAAGTCCAATTTAGTATACAACTCAGAGTATTCCAGTACACATCCCAGTCCAATCCAGTACACATTGCACAGTCCAAATCATGACAAATCTTAGTCCAATCCATCACACACCAATCTAGGTCCAATTGAGTACACATCAGTTAGTGTAATCCAGTACACATCTCTCGTTCCATTCCAGTACACATCTCTTGGGTCAAATCCAGTATATATCTCGGTCAAATCCCGAACACATCTCAGTCCAATCCACTACACATCTCCCAGTCCAATCCAGTATACTTTACTCAGGCCAATCTAGAACATATCTATGTCCAATCCACTACATATCTCTCAGTCCAATCCAGTATGCATCTCAGTCCAATCCAGTACACATCTCAGTCAAATCCAGTAGACATCTCTCAGAACAATGCATTACACGTCTCAGCCCATACCAGTACACACTCAGTTCAATCTAGTACACATCTCTTGGTCAAATCCAGTACACATCTCTCAGTCCAGTCCATTACACATCTCAGTCCAATCTAGTACACATATCAGTCCAATCCAGTACACATCTCAATCCAAACCATACACAACTGTCATTCCAATCGAGTATACATCTCTCAGGCAAATCTACTACGCATCTCTCACTATAATCCTGTACACAACTCAGTCCAATCCAGTACACATCACTCAGTCCAATCCAGTACGTATCTCAATCTAATCCATTACACATCTCTATTTCCAATCCAGTCCACATTTTAGTCCAATCCAGTCCACATCTCTGTCCATTCCAGTACACATCTCTGTCCAATCTAATACACATCTATCAGTACAATTTAGTACACTCACGGTCTAATCCACCACACATCTCTCAGTCCAATCCAGTACACATCACTCAGTCCAATCCAGTACACATCTCTCATTCCAATCTAGTACACATCTAGGTTCAAATGAGTACACATCAGTCAATATAAGCCAGTACACATCTCTTGGTCCAATCTAGTACACATCTCTGGGGTCAAATCCAGGACACATCTCAATCCAATCCAGTACACATCTCT
>NW_026068171.1:1049396-1074241 GCF_014885135.2 Alexandromys fortis
ATATATAATCAGCTAATAGAATATTCTGGGGGTTAGGGAAGAACCAATGAAAATACAGACAGTCCACATGGCTCCTATCCACAAAGACTGCAAGTCTAGTCGGAGACAGATGAGGATGATAATGATAATGACTGTTAGTACTAGCACCACCTCAGCCTTCCACTACTACTCATTATTGCGTGCTTACCATATGTCAACTAAAGCAGCTGGCATGAGTCATTGTCATTTAACTTTTGGGACGAAGCTATGAGGTGGGGAGGATTTATATCTGCATGGAACAAATGAGAGGTTTCTAAAGATTATCTCTTTTACCCAAGGTTGTACAAAATACATACATTTTAGTCACTCTGGTCTACTTATCCCTAATGAAATAATTCAGAGCCAAGGAAATACTTGAGTGCTATAGACTAGATTACTGAAGATTGAGGAATAAAGAGGTTCTGTGGTCTGAGCAGGTAGAAATTATAGAGAATGGATGTTAAAAGAGTAGTACAGAATTGTATGGAGTAAATTTTGAATGATAACTCGCTATTAACTAGTAAAGAAAAGGAAAGGACACCCCAGAAAAGACACTGAAGTGGGTTATATATACAAGGGCATGTGATAACTGAGTTGGGTAAGATATAGTCAATAAGTTATCTGAGCACAAAAGGGTTTTAATTTGGGAATTTCCCCCCTGATAGCTGATAGCCTCCAGGTAAAAGAAAACCACACAGGCTTTCTACTACAGCCCAATATGAACATCTGCCACTCAGACCCCTGAAGGCAACTCTGTTCTAAGTGTAGCTTATTAATGTCCATCATGTCCGTCTAAGCTGGCAACATCAGGGATGGTCCTTGGCTGCGTTATTTATACATGTGCTATTTTAGTACTGGTGAGAACAAGTAAACGTCCAAAGACATTAGTTTTGAGATTCCAGTTTTTGTCATTCTTCTGTGTTGAATTTGCCTTCCCTCCAACAACACCCACACACATACAGAGATGGGGGGAAGGGGAAGAGAGAAGAAGAGGACCATAAGTATCCCACATTACAGCCTGAGCTGCTGACTGCCCTGCCTGCAGGAACTCTATCTAGTCCTCACACCCATGTTCAGTGCTCTCTTATGAAGACATAACTTAAGGCTAAACATAGCTCCTCTGGAAATATTAGTAAGAAAACAAACATATATCATCGAACATCCTTTGGGTCCAGAGTTTACAGAAGCAATAATTAGGTCCAGCTGGATTTCCAATTTCCAGGCAGCAAGTGTTTAGGGGATCTCTGATTTGAGACTTCAGAATGGCTCCCAGGGAATACAGGCAGTTCCCCAGGAGCTAGGTCCCAGTGTCAAAAATGCTTTTCTTTTGCCTCTTTTATTCATCCCCAGCATGGCTATGTCTTCCTGTGAAAAAGAAAAACTAACAACTCGGGAACGCTTCTCAACATGGGACATGAAATCCAATAATGGAACTTACAACATACCAACCTCTCTAAACTGAACAAATCTGGGGACCAAGGAGAGAAGGATAATGATCTAAACTGTCAGTTTTAAAGGACAATACAGTAGTCTTCTTTTCAAAATGTCTACTAATCAAAGAGCCTGTTAAGATGTTCAAGAGCACAGTTCCCGGAAAGGCTTGTTTATAAGGACAGATAAGGACCCTGTGGAACTAGTAGCATTATTTTGCCACAATGACTGTCATTCCTAAATTCCTATGTGTGTTTTAAATATTCTTCTCATCCCCCTCACTTCTCGGAGCACCTAAGCCCCACCTTGTCAAATCCTACTCATTTTCCATGGGTTATCTTAAATACCGCAACCTTTCCTGGGAAGCCGCTTCACTGGAATGAATTATTCCTTCCTATGTGTTCTCATTACATTTTATCTTGTATGTGATTTTTATATGTTTGCTTCTTCTTAGAATCCTCCTCCTCACATCCAGTTTTTGGTGAGTCTTGCTATACAGCAGGTTCTGAGCTAGCGACTAGGATACAGAGATGAACCAAACCCGGTTACTGGAAGAGCTTGCAGTACAGTGGGAGGCACCGATATACAAAGAACCAAATATCAATGACTGTACTAAGCATTACAATGAGTAGAGTGCTATGGACTCCAGGAGAATAGTTAATGCTACAGGAATGGGTTTAGGTATACGTATCTGGAGCTGGGAAGGACGGAGATGAATAGCCAGAGAAACTTTTGCTGGAAAAGATCATTTCATTGTGTCCTTAAGAAAGGCTATGATTTTCTTCCAGATAATGAATTGGAAGGTCATCAGGTTAGAAAAGCGTAGGAATCAAGAACTGAATATTTACTACTGACTGTCTTGAATTATAGCTCTTGGCTATACTTCAATCTTCTAGCTAGTCACTCCTTTAGGTCAGAGATGGGGTTTAAGAGATTAGGGATCTTTTTAATAAGGTTTTTGAGATAGAGTCTCATTACATTGCCCTGGCTTGTTTGGAGCTGATAGAGATTTGTCTGCTTTTGTCTTGTAAGTACTGGGCTACAGGTGCGTGGCAGCCAATTCTCAATAGCAACTAAATATATGTAGGAATTTGCTTACAGTTACAACCAGAGATAGATCTATGCAACTAATAATTTAGTCTGATCTTATTACCTATAACCATGTGCCTATATCAGCACAATCATTTATGTAAGCAAGATTGCAAAAGTTTTCATTCAAAGACAAATTTTAGGTGATCTTTTGCTTCCCAGCTATCCAGATTAATGGTTTACATTAACAAAGCATGCTATGCTAAATATATCTGTAGAATTATCACTAAGTGGTGGAAAAGTTGAGCTTTACTCTAATTCTCTTTCAAGCCTAATATGGATATCTGGAAATTTCTTTAAGTATCTTATCAAACTAGTCTCACATCACAGAGGAGGATGCCGCCATTTCCTCTGACTCCTATAATTTACTATTAGCACCCAAGAAGAACAGAAAGGGCTAGAGGTGGCTCACTGTCTAAGAGTGCTTAGCATGCAATTTTGAGAACAAAAGTTCAGATCCCAGCACTCACATAACATCTGAGTACCCCTATATCTTCAGTTCTAAAGTGGGTGGAAAGGAAGGGGTTACTGGTGTTTGCTGAATTCCAGACTAAGATAACACAATTCCCAAGTCCATGGAGACACCCTGCCTCAAAACAACTGGTAGAGAATGATAGAAGAGGAAAAACGTGGCTCTCTCCTGGCTTCTATGCATGTGCCCAAGTAAATATACTTGCATACATATGTGCACATATGTACACACACACACACACACACACACACAAATTGTCTCCAAAAAGAAAAGAAAGGAATATTCACATCATAGAGGGGGATGTCGCTCTGTTTCCTCTGACTCCTATAAATTACTAGTAGCAGCCAAGAATACTCAGAAAGGCTAGAGAGAAGGCAAATGCCAGTGACGCAAAAATGCTCTTCAAAATATCTTCGCTAGTTCTACTTTGCTTTGTGACAACTCCTCAAGATCAGAAGTTACAGAGTAGTTGTTCATAAGTGCCTTCGGGGTGACTGGATTGAAGATATAGCACTTTGGAATAAGAGCACGTAAGTATCAAAGGAATGAAAGCTTTTGAAGTGATTGCCCACTCTAACTTGATGTCTCTCTAGACCTAACAAGTCAGTGTCTGTTTATGAACCACTGATTACCCAATTCTGTAAAAGTTATTTGAAAATGAAGATTACACATTCTATCATTTATAGCCATATTAATGGCTATACATGTTTCTCTTTTTTTTTCTTTTGGAATAAGTAGGATATGTTGGTACCATCTCTTTATGTATATATATATATTTTTTTTGATAGGGTTTCTCTACAAAATAGTTCTGGCTGTCTTGGAACTAGCTCTTATAGACCAGGCTGGCCAAGAAGTCACAGAAATCCACCTGCCTCTGCCTCCTGAGTGCTGGGATTAAAGGTGTGTGCCACCACCGCCCAGCTCAGCTATATTCTTTTATTCAAATAAAAACTCTCCTTTCTTGGCAATTTACTCTTCTCCAATACTTTTTTTAAAAAAATAATAGTATTTATCTTGTGTTTGTGTGTGGAAAAGCACATGCCATGCATTCATGGAGGTCAGATATATGACTTGTGGGAGTTGGTCAGTGGACATAAATCTCATTTACTTTTGTTACTTCTACCAACAAATCTACTTTTAAATAAGAGAACTCTGCAATGTTCAATGTGAGGATTGTCTACTTAACAGATCTAAAGATATCCAAAATCTTTTTATACTGTGTGATTCTGGCCTGTGGACTTAGCTCTCTAGTCTGCAAAAGGAATATAGTACAAAACAGAGGAGACCCCAGACAATCGAACCATACCAGTACTTATAAAAATGACAAATAATATAACAGAAACCATAATAGGCCTAAGTATAACACAAATTCTAATTGCTCTTAATAAAAACCTGGAGTCAGATATAAGGGGGTAAAAGCTAACAGATCGTTGAAGCAGTGCAGCCAGCCACTGGAGAGACATTTTACCTCTACTAAATCCTCAGACCAAAAGGGCTGACTGTCCTCAGACTGACTCCTCAAACTGCACTGCTCTCCTATCACCTCCCACCTTACATTCCTTTCTCTGCCCAGCCTTCTCAGTATCACTCCTGTCTTCATCTCCCTAGTGTTGGGATTAAAGGCCTGTGATCCCAAGTGCTGCGATCACCTTTGTGTGAGCTCTGTTTCTCTTTTAGACTGATTCAATTTCATGTAACAGAGATCCATCTGCCTCTGTCTCCTGAGTCCTGGGATGAAAGGCCACTCCCTGGCCTCCAGGGGCTTAGCGCTGCACTCTGATCTTCAGACAAAGTTTGTTAAAACACAAACAAAATATCACTACACCTAACACTTTGATCATGCTTAGCATGTCAGGCATTGTTCTGACGTTTTATAAAAAAGTATATTTATTTAAAACTCAAAGCAACTCTATATGAAAGAACTTTTCATTATCCCATCGTATTGATGAATTAATAGGAAGAGAGGCCAGACAGTGAGCTTTCAGTGGAACTGGAATACAAACTTACACAGCCTGACTCCACTAGTTCTGCTCTTACCTACTAAGCTATACTAAGCCAGAATAGTCAAAGAAATTATACACAATTTGAGGTTGGACAATTCGGTATAACTGACATCTTCTATTCTAGTGGTTCTCAATGAAAGCTTGACAATATCTGGAGACATTTTTGTTTTTACCATTTGGGGTCAGGAAGTTGCTACTGAGATCTGTCTAGTGAGTGGATAGAGGCAGAGAAGCTGAGAATCATCTTTTGTCTTTTAGGACAGTCTGCTAAAGTTAAGAATTATCTGGCTCCAAATGTCTATTGTATCGACTTTGAGAGACTTTTCTCTATGGCAGCTATTTTGTATGTTCCTTAAAAAAATATGTATTTATTATTTGTGGTAGACAACTAGCACCTTTGTTCCAGGCAAGCTCTAGGGATTGAACCAGGGTCATTACTGAACTTGGGTCACTCTGCTTGCTTGTGTGGTTAGCATATTTGCCCACTGAGCCATCCCCATAGTTCACAATTTTGTGGTTTCTTAATGAAGAGTGGTCCATACTCCTGGTTTCTTTGCAACCCTGAATCATCTATCACTTGTCCACAGTTCTTGCCCTACTCTCTCATGCTACTATACAGTAAATACTAAATCTAGTCTGGTTGGACACCCAGGAATCTATTAAAATGTTGGTCCGTTTCTCTGTGATACATCAAAGAAATCATTACTGTGGTGGCGGTGGAAACAGGCATTATGGATGGCTGATAGACTGCTGTTTAGAGAGTGGTACTGGAAATAGCATTAGGAATCCCACTATGATGAAAGGAAGCGAGAGAAACTTTAGAAAATGTTTGCATAGAACACAGAGGAAACCTCCATTTTTTGGCACATCACACAGAACCCTGTACACAATAGGCACACAGAAATATTTCCTTTGATAGATTATGGTGTAAGGATAGGAGTGTGTATCCCAGCACTGAATAACATTGTGCTTTCAGTTCTTTGGCTAATAGAAAGGAAGCAGCAGAATAAATCATGTTTTCGAATTGCATTAAGCCTAAGGCTCAAGGTTTTATCTTCTGCTTGGTATTTATTGCTCATGAAGCAATATATTGTGCTTTGCAAGTGTTATTTTGAGTCCTTGTTCATTTTCTTTGAAAATTACCAATCCATCATTGTTTGTGAACAATGCACCGAAGCCCCAGGTACCTATTCTCCTGTTGCAGATGTCACTGGCAGTGACGCCACAGCTTGCATCATGGTTATGCAGGTTGAAAGAGCTGACAATAAATTCTGTAAGGCAAAGCTCTGAGACAGCAAAGACAGATGACGCTATTAGACAACCAGGGGCTTTGCCTCCCTGTGAGTATTATCTAGGATGGATCAAAGAGCCACTCAAGAGAACTAGAATGTCACAACTTATTCTTACTGGAAAGGGAAGGGGAGAGGAGGGGAATGAGAGGGAGGGGATGAGGAGGGAAGAGGAGAGGAGGGGAATGAGAGGGAGGGGATGAGGAGGGAAGGGGAGAGGGGGGAATGAGAGGGAAGGAATGAGGAAAGAAAAGGGGGGGAGAAAAGGGTCTTTTTTTGTTGAGCAAAGGGTCTTAATGTTAGTCTATACAGTAAGTAACCATTCTCACATTGGTTGTGAGTGGAGCAGGATGGTGAGAGATAGGATAATCCTTAAAACATACAGATAAGAACTTTAGGCTATAAGGTACTTCCACAAATTAAACAGCATCTCAGTGATTCAATATTCTTATGAACAAGCAGGACAGTCCTAGAGATAGTATTGGAACAGTTATGAGAAGCAGGTTTTAAACTAATTCTATTAGACATGCACAGAATAAAGCCAGCCAAAATTCCAGCATAAATGGGACAAGAGTTCAGGAAGTCCTACCCACAGTTAAGGAGATATTGGAGGCTGATGGCTTCTTGGGGAGGGTCAGTTTTCTTCAGGGATGCAGCCCCTGATAGGTTGTCCACATGCTAGTGGATGGGGGCCCTATATCCATGTACATACTGGCAACACTAACTGGACTCAGTGGCATAAGAAAGCAGAGTGCATGTGGTTGGGAGGTAGAAGTGGTGGGGGATATTGAAAGATTTGAAAAAGAGGGAAGGGATTGGGTTTGAGCAAAACTCATATTTGTAAGCAAGTGCTCCAGCAAGTTATAGTGAGAGTAGGGTGGTGGTAGTAAGGAAACAGGCCACAGGTTTTGGCCCACACCCAGTTGGGAATTCATAGCCTATATGCTGTATCTATGAAGGCAACACAGTGGAGTGGAAGCAACAGACCTTGGAGGCAGACAGAATCAAATATTCTAACCATAGTTCTGATATTTATTACTTGTGTGAATTGACAGATTGATAAACTTTTTAATCAGGTTATTCACCTGAACATACAGATAATCTTTCGGGTACAAAGACAATGGCAATTATTCAGTCACCGTCCCTCCCATTTTCAAATGTGTGTATGGTTTGTGTGCCTATATGTACATGTTTTGCATGTGTGTGTGTGTAAATGCGTGTGGATATGCATACTTGTGTGTGCGCGTGTGGATGCCCAATGGTGGTGTTGGAAATCATCTTCTTCATTCAGGCAGGGTCTCTCAGTCAAACCTAGAACTTGCTGATAGACGATTTTTTTTAAAATATTTATTTATTTATTTTGGATACAATATTCTGTTTGCATATATGCCTGCTAGAAGAGGGCACCATACCTCATTACAGATGGTTGTGAGCCACCATGTGGTTGCTGGGAATTGAACTCGGGTCCTCTGGAAGAACACGCAATGCTCCTAACCGCTGAGCCATCTCTCCAGCCCGCTGATAGACGATTTTTGCTAATCAGCTATCCCTGTCTCCATCTCCTGACTATTCTTGCTAGTAAGCTTGCTTGGTTTGCACATCTGTGGCTGGAGTTATAGGTGGACCACAATGCCTACTATACCCTTGCAGCAGTTATATGGGACATGAGGATCTGAATTTTGGGTCCCATGTTTATGAAGAAAGTGTATTAACCACTGAGCAATCCTCCAGCCCCAAAGATAATTATTTTGATTTCTAATATTGAATAAGGGGTAAATTGTGCAAAAATAGTTTTATAGCTAATGATTTTTTTTAAAGTAGAAATGCTTTAGTAAAGAAAAAATGTATTTCAGGCCCTATGCTCATTACATATTATTCTCAAGGACCAAATAACACAGGTAATATTTATCAATTATGCCAATTTTACAGATAAGGAAAACAAAATAAACATAAGTTAGAAAATTGCCTAGGTCAGCACAGATATATATAATTCTGGAGGTGAAATTCCATCTTGGGAAAGTATGCTTCCAGAGCATACATGTTTCAACACTGAGCTTTACACTACCACTAAGAATGCCCAGTCCAATGCTTGGAACAGAACACATGGGACTGTGAGCTAAATGTGGAGATTTCTAGGGTCCACTGCTGAGATTATCATCTGGGTGGTGATGGAGAATCTGCCTTGTGATTAAGTAGCCTAGGTAACTCTTCCTGAGAAACACAGAGTTTAATTTTTTTCATCTAATAATGAGACTGAAAATCATTTCTTCCATGGTGCTGTGCTGAAAATAACATGAGTCGTTAGTATGTGTTGGCCATACCTGACTCTATGCTTCTACACTAAAAGTAGAATGCTGAACAAATGGGGTTATTTTCTATTCTTCAGTTGGTTGTCTCTGAGACTATATTGTTGATTTGCTGGGCAAGGCCACTAACCATAGGGCCATGGTCTAGGTCAGGGAAGTGGGACCTTAGCCATGATAACTATAAACAAGTGTAGTGTTAAATCCTAGTGATAATGGGAACTTTGGCTTGAGAACTAGCTGCCTCAGCAGGGTCTTTCTCAACTATGAAGGGCAATGCTATATATACACAAACAGCCACGGGAGGCAGTGGTAGGATTTGTGTTGGGCCAGCAGCTCTGGCTCCTTCTGAACGTCGTCTTCCCCTTTCCCTCCACAAACAGCAGAAACGGAATTTCTAAACTTTATTCCCATTTGACAAATAATCTGAAAGCGATAGCCTTTGCTGTTCAGATGTTCACATCACTCTTATCACCTTTCATGTGTCAAAATAACTCATTTTGTTTCTCTGAAAACTAATACCTTTCATTAGCTATCAACATGCAATTGGCCAGGGCAACAAGAAAACTCTTAACCCAGTATTGTTTGGGGGATCTCCCGACATCCCTGACCAATTAATTACTCAAGGAGGAATACCCATACCTGGCTCTAGGCTATTGGCCTTCGGTATCATGCCAGATTTTGATAGTAAGACCGTACAGCTGGAGACACCACATCATTTGGTTACAGGATGTAAAGATCAAGCTCAAACTGATGGGAAAGCTTCTTCTCTACCGGCCAGCTTTCACAGTACCATAAGGTTCTATGTAAGCTGCTGTAGGAGAAGGGTCGCCAATAACCATACCCAGTTGTGAACACTGGGAGATAAAATGACCAGCTAAGTGAGATATGCCCAAGGGTGCAATAGTGGCATGAATGCTATGTGGTAAGGACCTCTTCACAGGAGGAAACACATGCCTGGTACTATAAATCTGGCCAACAATCCAAGCTTAGGGAACTCTTAGGCGTATTGCTATTAGTTTGTAATGTGCACTTAATATCAAACTGCCCTCTAAATAAGTATCTCTATATCTAAAGATTAATTTAGCTAAAAAGACTTCATCAGTGAAGTTTCTTTGTGCACTGGAGAATGATCAAATTGCAGAAAATAAGTGTCAGTGGAAGGATCAGCTACAAATGAGACAGCTATACCATACCTCCTTGGCAAGGCGTAGACACCAACTCAGAAAAGGGAAAGGAAAGATCATAGGAGATGGAGGTCAGGGAAGACTGCAATAAAATAGTGTCTTCTGGATAGGATAGGAAACCTGCACCCATGAGCTCATAGTAGCTGTGGGTTGCCTGTCGAAAACAGGTACCAAGGCAAGCCAGTCAACATTATAATATGGACAGGGGAGGGTTTCAAGAGCCTGGGGCTACTTTGAACTATTCATAGTTTAAAGCTTCTAGGGGAGACAGTTTTTTTAGGGGTATGCTCACTTGTAGGATCATTATTATCCAGTGGACGGCCCCAATTAGAAGGAGTAGTGAGGGGTAACTATATCTGAAATACTTTGTCTATGTATGTATCAAATTACAGAAGAATGGATTTAAAAAAGTAAAAGAGATCTCTCAATCCTTAATACAGTATGACCCTGATTGAAGAAAACTCAGGCTATAACAGCGATTACGATTAGTCTTTGGATTACAATTGAATTCTAATCCTGACCTACCACTAATTAGCTGTGTAAGGCTTGGGAAGTGAGTTACAGTCTCCGCACTTTATTATAAGTTGAAAAATGAGGATGATAGTGGTACTTGTCTCAGAGAGGGGGAGTGAAAATGAAAGAAGAAAGTATGTGAAAAGGTGTGCCGTAGTATTGAGCTCAATAAGGTGGAGAATATGAGTGATTACTAATGTAGTAACAGTTGTGAGCATGGCCTTTGCTATCTTATGAAGACTGGCTGTCAGAGGCGAGGAGAGGAAGACTACTTTGATTCCTTCATGGCAAAGCGACACGAAGGAACCACTCATCAATAACACTAGGGAATATGGTTACAACAGCACCATCAACAAAAGAACAGGATGGCTTCTTTTTTGTCTTTATACTGCCCAAGAACAAGACTAACTTAAATTTTCCCATCCTATTGATGCATTTTAATTTATTATTTATTTTAACTCTAAGTACTATTATTATTATTGTGAGAGGTATGGAGGTGCACGGGTATCGACAGCAGGGTATAACTTTGTGGAGTTGGTTTTCTCTTCATATGGGTTCTGGGGATGAAGCTCAGTTCATCAGGCTGGTGCAGTCAGTGAGTGCTTTACATGCTGGGCTGCGTTAATAGTCCCAGCTGACACATTTCAGAAAAGTGCTGCTTATCCTGTGAACTACTCCAGCTTACACCCCAACCTCACTAGAATAATTTCCAAAGCTTTTTATTCCTCAAAAAATTTGGGTAGCATTTGTACCCACACTTTCTTTTCTGACCCTGCATCTTAATTATCCATGACAATGCTTGGAAGAGTGCTGGCAAGGACTGTTCTTTATTTCCAACTTTCTAACAAAGCTAAGGGGAGGTTAAGGGCAGAACCGTGACCTCTGTGACAGCTGGGCAGAGGAAGCCCATTGTATTCGTCTACTTTAAGAACAATTTGTATGCAAGGAAATTTCATTGTTAGTTTGTTAGTGTATGACTCTGAGACAGCTATACTAATTGTTCCCTTCCTGAAAAAACTGTTTTATATGTTTTTAATATTTTAATGCAGCAACAGCAGTTCAAACAGCAAAGGATGCGAGTTATTAACTTTCTTACTTTCCTTTGTACACATTTCTAAAGTTAACTCAAAATTTCTTCCTGAGTGAATCTCTAGGCCAATAGTGACATCATTTTTAAATCTCTCTCTCTCTCTCTCTCTCTCTCTCTCTCTCTCTCTCTCTCTCTCTCTCTCTCTCTGTGTGTGTGTGTGTGTGTGTTTAATAGCATCAATGTGGAGGAGACATAAGGTATTAAAAAATACAAGGCATCTAATTTGGCAATGAACTCCGGAGCAAACCTTATAGAGACTGGTAGAGTAAATCTGATTCCAAACTGACAACAAAGCGTGAATTCCCTGTAAATGATGACTCGGAAAGAAAATCAGCCTGGGAGCATTTCTTATCCACTTATTTCCACCTGGAAGAAAAGCTGTAATTTCTGACAGTTCATGCTCACATGTTGCCTAGATTCGCCAGAGAGAAACCAACCCAGAATGAAAATAAATAGACAAGCCCATCCACTTACTGCATTCTCTATCAGGTCCAAGACCAAGAAAAGCCACCAGTTTTTAGGAAATAATGGATAAATTCATGGTTACAGTTAAGGCATTCAACTTCCAATCCCCAAAGGACCATGCAACTGTTATTATCTCACGGAAGCTACAAGTTCATTGTGAGAAAGAAGAGAAAGTAAGAGGCAGGGCCATGTAAATACTCAGACTGTTCTGGGAAATCATACTGTCCATACATATCAGCACTTCTGAGAATCTGCCTGGTATGTTACTGGGGACACTGCCAGAGTAAATCGGCCAAGCTTTTTATCAACATGCATCTCGTTTTCAGGAGCAGTAAATCTATTTCTGTGTATCAAAGCCTAGTTTCTACTGCCTCACATTGTCTTTTTCTGTTTTTTATTATCTATTCTGTGGTATGTGAACATAATTATTTAGATCACGTCTACTTCCACTCTCTCCAACTCATTTCAGTATCTCCTGTATAGCCTCCTCCTAACTTTAGGTTTGTTTTTACTTTCTTAAAAGACAGAATAAAACCCACTGAGTACAACTGGTGCTGACTTCTAGCTTTTAATCAAAGACTGAGCAGTTACAAAAGAAAATTTAGAAGATATATATATATATGTATATACATATATATATATTATAAAAAATGTTGTGAAAACTGAACCCAACATGTGGTTTAAGAAAAAATGACTAGGATTTTGTGTTAATCATTCCTTGCTGATCTTCACAGTTCTACTGTGACTCAAATGTATAACTTCAATAAATCTTAATTTCTAAAAAAATTCTTTAGTTGTCAAGAGCTTACAGCTTCTCTTAGGGTTTCTATTGCTTTAAATAAAGACCAGGATGAAAAGCCACTTGGGGAGGAAGGGGTTTATTTCAGTTTACAGGAACTTGAGCAGAGCAGGAACCTGGAGACAGGTACTCTACCACAAGTCATGGGGGAGTGCGGCTTACTAGAATGGCTTGCTAAGTCTGCTTATAGCACCCAGAAAACTGGTCTTGGGTGGCACAACCTATAGAGAGCTGGGCCCTACCACATCAATCATCAAACAAGAAAATGCACCCGGGCTTGCCCACAAGCCAATTTAATGGGAGAATTTTCAAAATTGAGCCTCCCTCTCCCTAGATGACTAGCCTGTGTCAAACTGACATAAAACTAGCCAGCACAGTTAGTTCTTCTGCTCTCACGCTCTGCCTACTTCTTCACTCTCCAACCTTCCTTTCTTAGCTACATCAGTAGTTTGTGATCTAGGAACAAACACAAGTGCCAAAGATATCATTTAGCAGCAAATCCACATGTGAAGGCACTAATTCCCCAGTAATGTGGCTACTTTCCCTTTGCTTTTAAAGTGAATCCCTGCAGGGCCTGAATTCCTTTACCCAGAATTTCGGTGCAGATTTGGAAACGCAGAGGAAGCAGTGGACTGGATCGCATGGCGACAAGGCAGTGTACCTTGCCTACCATGAGTGCCTCAGAGGTCTGGTGGCAGAAGACAATGCTATTTACTAGCTATATAACCTTGAGACAACTCACTTGTCTGTGTCTCTGGGCCTGGGATTTTTTTTTTCCATCATAAAAGCACCGGCAACATTGAAAACAATCTTACAGGGTTGTTGAGATAGTTAAACAAGAGTTGTCAACTGTAAATAGACTTGGAAAGCTGTGATATACAGTGGGAATGTTAGATGTTAGTTGTGCTGCTGCTATTGATGGTATATCATCAATTCTATTAAAGTCAGGGTGAAAGGCTATACAGAGGTAAAAGGCTGTACTGGAATTTTATGAGCACGGGCAATCGGTAGGTTATTTTTCATGGGCTTTTTAGCAAAACTGGCACAACATGGGCAAAATTAAAATTTCTTCTCCAGTGCTGTGTTCCCGGTCTGTGTGGAAATTTTCCATCTTCATATTTCCTACAGTCCCTACTATACCTGCTCAGTCTCTGTGTGTGAAAGTTGTGTTGGCTCTGGTCTTCATTAGTACTAGGACAAAAGGTAATTGCACCTTACAAGTGTGTAAGCCTTTTCTCATTGTAATCATTTCTCATAGGACAATGCTGCTATCTCAAACAAATGAATGTAAGATGTGTTTATCACTTGATCACTTTGTGCCCAAGGAACCTTTGCAACTCCTAACTTTTGCCAGTGGGATACGGATATAGCCATTGGCAGAACATTTCCAATTTGCTTTAAAAAGAAGGGTGTCTCCAGGAAGATCTATGAGAAAGAGAGCAAGCCGTGGTAAGCTTCTGCAAAAGGTATAATCAAATCTGTAAATGGGCAGAAACACACATAAGAGACACTCCATAAAACTGCGGGCAATTATTTCTATGAACAGACATAAGTTTCAAACAATTCCCCACAGCTGCCTCAGGTGTGGAAGGAAGAGATTCAGACAACAGAGAAGAACTATTGATCATATTTTTGAACATGGAGCTAGGCTACCTGCTTTGGTGCCCAGAGTGGGTGAGAGAGGATGAACTCTGGTTATGTACCCACACATGTTTCCCAGCCCTGGGGCCAGACAGCCACAAACCCATCTGCTGCGAAGAAAAAAAAAAAAAAAAAGACAGGGCTTAAGCAAACAGGACAGGCTGTTTGACCTCAGAGGTTGTCAGTTTCTTGCCCTCCGCCTAACAGCTGACGCCTGGAACAAACAGACCCACAAAGGAGCCAGCATTGGGGTTCCAGCTGAAGGACAGCTGCAGTTATGGCAACAAATGCCCAGGAATGAGTTAGCACAGTCAAAGGGGTTAATGAGACAGCCAAGGGCTTTTATACAAATGCATAGGAAAAGAAGTGCAATGTAGCCAGAATGGGGTCCATTAATAAAGCCCAGTGATAACATCTACCACAATGCTTAAATTGGACTTTGCTGCTTAACCTGCTTTTCTAAATCCGTCCTCTGTGGTTAAGCTGTTCATTGAGAAATAGGGCTTTAAAAAAGGGAATAAAAACAATATTTTAGCATGCAACATAAAAGGAGAAAATAGGATAAGCAAAGGATAAATATTAGATTTCCAAACAAAGAAAGGAAGAGAAACAAAAGACACACATACAACTATGTTAGAGTATGTTCAAACAGCTTGTCATTGCTAACAATCACATGAAAATAAATTCCTTTTCTCCAAGTGTAGCCCATGCTGCATTATTACAAGGCATTAGATTCAATCTGAGTACTAACGATAATGGGTGGTCGTGTAGCTAAACATGGCCCCCAATTACTACTGAGTGCCCTCTCCTTTTGTGCCTACAAAACAACTGTCATCAATATTCTCTCATAGAATGTTTTCTTATCAGCACTGTGTCCTCAAAGCATCCCTGGAAAGCAGATCGATATTGATGAGCTTTGCTGAGGAAAACAGAAAGGTATGGAGAATTTAAGTGAAAATGAAAAGAGATGGCACCAACATCGCAAAACAGGATTGGGTTATGAAGAGAGCCGACATATGGGCTTTGGGGCTGTAATTTCGAGAGGGCATAATTTAGGGAATGCAATGAGTGCTGGTTTTCAGTCCCCTCTCAACTCCAGTGAAAAGCACATAATCCTTAACCACCACACTTGGCAAAATTGTATTATAGCTTGTAGCACAGAACTGTGGAGTGTGTTTTTACTTCTGAAGAGTAAAGTGTAACCTCAGAGGTAAACTTTTACTTCTAAGAACAGAATGGTACATCTGAGTTCTGAACCCAGTGTAATCCATTTGGATTGTGTTCCCTAGTTAGAAATAAACTAACGTAAACTTATCGAGCCTTTCGACTGCTGCTTTCTAATGGCTGAGACAGGAAAAACAGGAGCCTCTCAGAAGAAAGAAATCCTTCCCTAAGCAAACTTATAAGGAAGGAGTAGGCAAATTCTTGCACAAAGTCAAGGCCAAACAAGACTCCATAAAAAGCCTAAGTAGATTTTTATGGGTGTATAAACGACAAGGCACTACATTAATGCTTCTTGTAGAACTTGAACTGATGAATATATTGGACACATACATCAGAGAACATGGACTTAAAACAGGGTTGGCCAAAGGAGTTGAGCTGTAAAGACTAACCCTCTGTTAAATTGGGAAGACAGGTGAAGGTTAAGGGGAACCAGGATGGAGGTGTCTGGCATTATCTGAATGTGATTATATCTTTTCTGAGTCAAACTCCACCGATAGGTCTTGCTTTCCCAGGGGCATCACTTCTTAGAGACAAGCAAGCTTAGAAGTCATTTGGTAAGAAATATCTCTTAACTCTGACATGAGCAGCTAGGTGAAAAGGATGAGCAGACATTTGCTTCGGGAGCAAAAGATGCTGAGCTCAATGCCCATAATCTCCTGGAGATTATGGTATAGTATATACACACATGAAATCACTGCAGCTGCTTGCTATTTCCAAGGGGTTAGAGCCCACAGCCTTTTGTATCTTGAAATCTGTTTTGAATACAATTCAGACAGGGAGGTTTTGGCCAAGCATGCAGGGACTAACCTTCAAGCACAACAGAACATTAGGTGAGCACTCTTGACCTTTGCAATAAAATTAATTTGATGCGTATAATCTAACCTAGAGTCCCTAGTCTTTATTCACATGACAGAGTCACAAGGCAATTTAGGAGAGATTACTAAAGTCCAGTTAAGCTCATCAGAGGGAGAATTGAGGTTGATGTATTTCAGGATACTAGTGCACTGACAGAACTATGTGGGAAAGGAGCTATAGACTTCTAGGAATAAAGTATAAGAGGCTACACTTAGTATATATACTTGGCATATATTAAGTACCAAGTCAGAACTGATGATTTAGGGAATAAGGATAATGAGTAAGGTGAATCCAGTGTCTGATAACTAGGCAACCTCTTCTCTATCCCATATAGATGCAACTTCAAGCTTGATAAGCTTCCTACATAAGGAGATTATTTGGCAAGCATCAGAGAGCTCAGCGCGAAGATAGAAGGTGTGTAGGTTGGGGATGGTACAAACGTGAATGACACCCTTCTGCATGATCTTTCTTATGCCAGCTTATGGTAGTGAGTCTGTAGCAGGAGTCTACTATTCAAAAGTTAAGAAGCACGAGGGATAGTAACATGCAGGGGAGGATGCATCATCTTCAAACAAGCTTAGAGACTCTCCACAGGCGAACTCTGTAGGTTCTCTGGAAAACCTCTGCAAGAGCAGCACTAAAAAAGTACTACCCAGGAGGAATTAGCTGTCCAGTCATTGTGTTCTAACAAGTGTATTATATACACAAAGGCCTATGACTAGACAGAGTGGGAAAGCCTGGTTGACTTGATTTAGGCAATACATTAATGGAGCTTTCTGAATCCGGTGCTCTTTATTTGCACATTCATTACAATGACTCACTCTACTCTTTTTCTTTACCAATGATATTTATATTCTATTAGCAAATATAATTCATAGAGGATGATAACAAAATAAAAATTACCCAATTCGTTTCCATCACAGAAGAGAAGGCCACCTTCAATGCAATGGTCTGTTTTTAATATTACTCTATTCATGTCAGTAAGATTATTTTTAATAGTTAAGTTTTATGGCATTAAGTCTCATTTATCATCATAGAGTCGGTACACATTTAACATCACAGAGATAATCCATTTTTGAGTAAGAGACCCTTCTCATTTGTTTCCCAGGAACTGAGCATTTCTCAGACTGGGAGTATTTTTGTAGCACAGAAAAAGTGCTGTTTTCCTACCTTTCTAAGAGACATTCGCCATTAGTCTGATTTCCTACATGGCAATTTGGATTTTGCCTTACATGAATAGCCAAGTAGGTACCTGAAAGATTTCCCCTGCTAGGTTGTAAAAGTTCCTAATGACAGGGGAGGTATGAAATAGGCCTTTCAATTATGCCACCCCTCCCACCATATAATGAACAAATAGTCATCACAATTTGTTTGTATTTTTCTCTGTCAAGATGATGGCACTATTGACTATGTGGAATGCCTAACTATAATTGTGGCTCTCAATCTTTGTTGATTCTTAAAAAGTAGAAGTGCTATTGGGAAAATTTATATGTTTTTTTCTTCAAGTTAATCTTGCTACTACTTCCCATGTTTACTTCTTCTATCACTAATTATACTTGGTTTATATAAGAATTAGTCAGCTATAAGGAATCTCCTGACAAGTTGGTTAGTTTTGCCTAAAACGTGTTCACAAAAAATTATGGTTAATAACAGGGAAATCAGAAATAAAGTGTAAAACACTCGAACATCAGAATGACATTGGCAACCAAACATAAATAAGCACACTTTATCGCTGGATATGGATCTGGAAGATACTGTTGCTATGATGTTAATGTAACATGAGGCAACCTGGAGAAATAGCATGACGCACTTGGTGAAAGGGATCATTTAGAGGACACTCAGATGTGCTGAGTTAACAACCAGTATAGAAAGTCTTTCAATATATTTAAAAATCTATTATTTACTTTAAATTATGATGATGTGTCTGTGTAGAAGTAGTACATGCGAGTGCAGGTGCCCAAGGCCAGTTGGAGCCCCAAGAGCTTGAGTTATGGGTGCTCGTGGGTGTTAGGAATCAAGCTCACGGGTTCTGGAGGAGCATCACACGTTCTTAACCATTTAGCTGTCTCTGAGGAGTGGGGCGTGGCTAAGAAACCCAACAAACAATATAGGCTATTGTCATTGTACTTATTTGCCTCTCAGAACTTGAGGAAAGACCCTGTCATTGAAGATACCACACAGTTTGGACACAGGACCTGGAGGAACTAAGCTGGAACAGCCCTTGTCGCCTCCTCTCTGAGGACTAGCCAAGGGAGAAAAATCATTGAACGTCCTATCCAGTTATAAAGCCTACAAGCACAATAATGACAGTTCTAGCAAGATGTTCAATAGTAGAGCAGTGGCACTTTTATTCTTGGTGGTAAGCAATAGCTATTTAATCGAACTTAAGGCCTATTCAGTAGAAAGGGATTCATGCCTAGTACTATAAATATAGGCAATTACCCATGGCTGGAGAGATCATAGGCCCTAGAGGAAAAGCTATTACTACTGTTTTCCTAAACCAATATACCTTCTAACTACATTATAAGTATTTGTTCTTATACACCCAGATTATTATAGCTCGTCACTCATCAAAGAAGCTTCATTTTGCAATAAACAGAGACCACTACAAAGATTCATAACCAATCAAAATGTAAAGAATAATTGGCCATATATCAATCCTCAGTTGATACATCTATGGCAGAACTCCTACACACAAGGTTCAGGAAACCTAACAGAAATCGAGGAGCAACAATTGTAAAAGCCATAGAACCAGAATGCCTACTGAGAGACAGTATATTCTAGACATGACAGAGAAGCTGTGCCCATAAAATGTATTCTTTTCAACGTGTGTGTGTGTGTGTGTGTGTGTGTGTGTGTGTGTGTGTGTAACAGTGATGATTAAAGAAGAGGCCATGAATGTGAGAGAGAGTGGGAGGCACAGGAAGAATTAAAGTGGGGAGAGAGACAGGTGAGAATGATGTAAAGTACTCACAAAATTCTCAAAGAAATACCAAAAGGTATTTAAGAAAGTGATGTAGTAATTCTCATGTGGGTATTAAGGAAGAAGTCAGAAGCATTATGTTACTGTATCACACTATCTTACTATATAGGATACTTCTCAGGTTGCAAGCTGCACACACAAAAAGAAATTAGAGTGCACACTAATTAATAGTTTCACATGGCACGCCACAGCATGGTGCAGAGGGGGAAGAGCCATCAGAAGTCTTCATTTTTTTAGTGAATTTTAAGAAAATACCCCAGAAACAACTTCTTTACCCTCCGTCAACTGCAATAAAAGAACTCCACTGAAGCGAAGATCTTTCCCTATGGGATTTCCTCGTAAAGCTGAGGTTTCATGTGAAGGATCAATGCCTGCACAGGGCTCACATGACACAGAAGAGCTCTGACATGCATGCCCAGTGGAAGAGAGTGATAGGGAAGTTACAGGCCTCCCCAATTCTCATGCCTACGTCTACCTCTTGCTAAGCTGCATCAGCTTCAATTGCAAAAATGTCATGCTGGAGATTTTACTTATGCAACAGACCAATGGGAATGCTTATTACATGAACATAAATGACCTTTCCAGGAAAGGAGAAATTTGAACCTTAAAGTTGGTCTGAAGTTTGTCAGAGGTATTTCATGCTGCTGACACTAGAAAAAAATGTATTCTTTCAATATGCTTTAGTCTCATTTCCCCTTTTCTCCCAGTCTCTCTCTAATAACTGGTAGAAGAGTTCGATTTTATGACGATTTAGAGGTCTGTGGGTTGTCTCTTTCTTTCTTTGGCATGTAACATACTTCAAAGAAGCAATAGTATAATTACTGAGGAAATTAATTCTTTTCAAAGGGATGGAGACCTTTTTGTCATAAGCCAGAATGAAGAATTCCACCTTTTGCCTCCACTTCAAGATAAGGGCCTCTGGGTTGAGATGGGTGTATGGTAGTGGGGAGGATTGCTCACTGAACCAGCAGGCAGTCACTGGGCCAAGAATAATGCTTATGTTCTACTCACTAGATAGAAGCATCACAAGAGGGAGGCTAGAGTGGGTGAAGGAAAGACAATGAAAACAAAATATATGGCACAATATGATGTGCACACCTCTGCATACAGCTTTAGATATAGCACTTACCAAGTGCTTCATGTGCACCCATTATGATAGCAAGCTTTCTGTATACATCTAACCATTATGGCAACTTCGTAAGGTAGATATTACTATGATTCTAATTTCATGGGGGAAGCAAACTAAGTCTCTCAAGTTTAAGTAATTTGAACATAGGCTCAAAAATTAGTAAAAGATGAAGCTAGTTCTTTCATTTGGCCTCATGTGCCAGGAACTGTGTTTGGTAGATTAGTTATGCTGAAATCTCATGGCACTCTTGATTTGTATGTATACTTTATTTCTATTTATAGTTATAGGTAGTGATTTGGGTGTGTGTGTGTGTGTGTGTTTGTGTGTGTGTGTTGGGGGGAAGATTTTAATAGGTTAAGTCACATGTTCTAGACTGCATAGGAGTAAATGGCAAACAAAGAATTATAACCCACGCTTGTGTTTAAAAAGTTCATGCTGTTTGGCTTAGTGGGTAAGGCGCTTGCTGCAGAGGTATGAGGACTTCAGTTTGGATCCCTAGAACCCACATACAGCTAGATACTGCAGCATATTTTAGCAATCCCAGCACTCCTACAAGATGAAAGGTGGAAACAGAAATCCTCAGAAGCTGTGGGCCAGCTAACCTCATGCATACAACAGCAAACAAGAGTCAAGCAAAGTGTAAGGAAATGACTGACACCCAAGGTTGTTCTTCTGAATTACACATGCATGACATGTCAGGCATGTGCCCACACCCACACCAAACTCAACACAGAGAAACAGACAGACAAACACACACAGAGCATATACTTAACCTATGAATTCTGCCATGTCTATTGGAATTTGATAATGTTCCAATATTAATCAACTGGTACAGGTAGGTGGCTGGAAGAGTTGAGAGTAACCTGGATATTTGACAATAAAAACATGAGAGGTTGCATAGGTGAATTGGAGTTATATTCTATTTTCTCTCGGGGATAACATTACAGAAATGGTGATAAAAGACACAGAAAGATAAGGAGTAACTAACGTTTATCCCATTGTCCCAAATCTACAAGAGACCGAGAGATGATTCAGAACACAAACCAGAATTAATGGAATAATACTATATGAGAATCACTTTTATCTCAGTACTGTTGCGCTCATCTCCAAAATCACTTTGACTGCTTGGTGAAGAACAATTATGAGCCCTCTGAATCCATCCCCTTTCCCATCTGGCAGAGCTTTAAGATTTTTTTCAGTAGAGGGTGCTAGACAGATTCTTTTTGAAAGGAAAAGACTTTTCCTTTTGGTTTCTGTAATAGAAGCACTCAGTATCTTCAGTGGCCATTTACAATAGCTCAAAAAGTACCAATTTCGGCAGCGCAAAAAACTTCTCAAGCACGCAGCTCCTGTGGTGATGGTGATCAGGGCACCCAGCAGCCAAATGTTTCTCCTAAGACTCTTCAATCGGAGGGTTCAATGTCAGAATACCTATAGTGGGATACCTCCCTATGAGCAACTTTCCTAGTTAGTATATAGAGGACGGATTTCCCAGAAGTCTTATAGAGCACAATTCGAGAATGTCTTGCTGAAGCAGTGCTATAGCAATTCTGCTGCCAACCAGTGAGACTTGACTGTGCTTTCTTATAAGATCTAGATCTTAACGGGGGGAGGGGAGTTTCATCCTAGATATTCTAGTTCAACTGTAGCAATAGGAGTTGTGCCTTACATCCGTTGATTGCATAATGTTTGTAGATATCTTTGATTCTTAACAGTCCTCAGTTGCACCAACATTTATGCTAAACCTCTGTTATTCAAAATACTGTGTGGTTTCTCTATGAATTTTCCAGGCCAATGTAAAGACTTCCTTCCCCTGCCTCTCAATGTTCATTATTCCTAGGGCGGAGACGCTTCTAGGAGAGTGTGGATAGGGACAGAGATCTGTTCCTAGAGACGAGGTTCACAGACAAAATAAGGAACTAGTGTTCCCATCCTGCCTACCCCAGGAAGGGCTGGAAACAGTTCTGCTTTCTGAGAAAATAAACCTAGTTACAACATGTGTGGTTTCTTTGGTGCTGGAACTTATGCAATGAAGCTGAAAAAACTTGCTAGATTGGAAAGACAAGCAGAGTCAGAGGAACTCAAGGACAATAGCACTCAGGTGCTTTATGATCCCCTACTAATTGCAGTAATATCTGAAGTTATACAGGTCAAGTTTTCTACACCAAGTAAGTAAGTGTTATGACAACCTAAAAATATTGCTATCTGTAGTAAAATGACCAATACTGAATTCAGAATCTGTGATAGCTGAATCCTTGATGAATGACAGGACTCCTTTTCAAAGCTCAAGGCTTCTTCTCTCCAATTCAAGAGATCAATACTTTCATTTTTCTTATGCCTGGCCTTCACTTAGAAACATAACAATGTTTACACAACAGAAAGTATCATGAATGTTGGGGGAAAAAGTCTGAACCTTTAGCATAGAAGTTAGCTGTTCAGAGCTTGCATGACAGCATCTTTTGCAAGTATTAAGAGGAAAACTGTTTTTCACCAGTGACAAATCACCGTCATAATTTTTATATTACTCATGGATTTGTACAGCTGAATTCTTTTTTGCATAAAACATTTTCTAAAACACTTAGTAATTAACCACTACCTATCTATTTTTATATTCTTTATGTGTCCCTGCTCCGACTAGCTTATATAACAATTCTGCCTCCCCAAAGCTCAACAAATGCAAAAATGGAAGGAACTAGTTAAATAGATATGAATAAGGAATTGTAAATCTCAAGGTCTGATAGTCAGCTACAATGTTCCCCATATGTTATACAAATCAATCTCTAGAGTATTTAGCAAGTACTGGCCCAGATCAAATTTAAACACACAGAAAGCTTCATAGTTAATCAGCATGTTCAATCACCAGGATGTTTCTGATACACACTCCATGTGTTATGGGCCTCACAGTAAAAACAATTGCCATTTGGAAGCCACAGCAGCTTCCACTAAAGGTTTCTTAGACAGAGTACCTATGAATCCTGATAGTTTAGAGATTTCCATGGCTTTTTGTGTGCAGGTGAAGGTCCTGATCAGCACAGATGAAGGAGAGAACTTGGAACTATTTTGCATAGTATTCCTCTCCTCCTAGAACACTAACCCACTGGATTCCAGAAATTCAGTGAAGCTATAGTCTCTGCTTCTCCTCTAGATTCTGCTCATTTCAACCTTGACTCTGATCCCAGTTCCAGGAAACCTTTATTGGCTTTTTCCTCTCTCATCCCATATAGATGCAGGAAGAGAGATCACAGATCCAAATATGGAGTGGGACAAAGAATACAGCTTCAGGTCACCTTGAGTTTATACTGAAAGAGCAGGTGGGGACAGAGAGAATAAGTGACATGTAGGAGTTTAGTGCTCCAGTTTGGACTTCTTTGTAAAGCCTCAGCAACTCACTGATATTGCTGAAAACCAGTGTAGGCCTGTTTCCCCTTAACATAGTGCCCTCCCTTTAAAATTAAAGCCTTTGATGGTGCCATTATCATGACTACATAGTAAAGAGCCAACTGTGAAGTAGTTATTTTTCTACTGGTGTGATAAAACATCAAGATCAAGGTAACTTATAGGAGGAATATGATTCCATTGACATGAAAGTCCATTGTTACAATGGCAGGGAAGTGTGGCAACAGGTAGTCAGATATGGAGGCTGGAGCTTGAAGCTGAGAGCTGAGAGCTCATATTTCAAAACACATGCACAGAACACCAAGAGTGTACATGAGGAATGGAATGTGGCTTTGAAACCTCCACGTCTGCCAAATAACACTTCTTCCTGCAAGGCCACACTTTCTAAACCTACCCAAACAGTACCACTAAATAGGGACCAAGAATCCAAACATCTGAACCTTGGGGGTGGGGGTGTGCAGTGGTCTGAATAAGAATGGCTTTCACCAGCTCGTATCTGTGAGTATTTGAGATGCCCTCCCCACACCATTGGTAGAACTATTTGGGAAAATCTAGGAAGGGAGGGCTTGTTGGAGGAGGTGTGTCACTGGGCAGGCTTTGAGGTTTCAAAAGACTCACACCATTCCACAATTCTCTTTCTAACTCTGCTTCATGGGTGTGTCTCAAGATGTGAGCTCACAGTGACTGCATCAGCAGCAAGCATGACTGTCTGCTGCCATGCTTCCTGCCATGATGATCACAGACTCTAACCCTCTGAATCCAATACCCAAATATAACACTTTCTTTTATAGTCATGGTGTTTTATTGCAGTAATAGAATACAGGGGATGTTCTAATTCAATCCACTATAAATTGTTTCCACAAATGGCTAGGTGGACTGAAACAGAGAAAATGGTATTAACATAAAGAGTAGCCTACAATTAAGGCATATATGCCTTGAGATCAATTTCATAGTTTTT
>NW_026068171.1:1074302-1086744 GCF_014885135.2 Alexandromys fortis
TCTTTCTTTCTTTCTTTTTTTTTTTTTTTTTTTGAGACAGCATTTTTCTGTGTAACAGCCTTCGCTGTCCAGGAACTAGCTCTTATAGACCAGGCTGGCTTCGAACTCACAGAAATCTGCCTGTCTCTGCCTCCTGAGTGCTGGCATTAAAGGTGTGGGCCACCATCACCTGGGAATTCCAAGATTTTCTATGGGTGTGGTAATGCATGCCTGTAATTCTAACACTACAGAGTTAGTGAGTTCAAGGAAAACCTGGTCTATACAGAAAGCTTCAGGCCAGCCAAGGCTATATAGTAAGACTGTCTCTAAAAACAAAAATAACAAAAATTCCCTCTGGTCTTAGCACCTAGACTTACTCCTATCAATGAACAAGACTTTAACCTCTTTGAGTTAATTTTCTCAATTGTAAAATGGTGATAATAATATATAAGTATAGTAGCATAATTAAAGCTTTTAAAGGAATAAAAGAATAGCAAATACTCTATGTGTGTTAACTACTATTCATTTAAAAGTATTTTTGACGCCTTTAATCCCAGCACTAGGGGAGGCAGATGCAGGCAGACCTCTGTGAGTTCGAGGCCAGAATGGTCTACAAGAACTAGTTCTAGGACAGGCTCCAACGTCACAGAAAAAACCCTGTCTCGAAAAAACAAAAACAAAAAACAAACAAACAAACAAACAAAAAACACCCACAAAGAAAAGTATTTTTGACTAAAAAATACAAACTTACAAAATTTCTACTGCTTCACTTTCTTTGGCTTAATTAAAAATTCCATACTTATATACAAAGTACTGTGGTCATATTCATTCTGCATTATCTTCTTTTATTACTGTTACTTTTGCTAACAGCCTTCTTCCCAACTAGGCCACCTCCCATTCTCATGCTTTTTAATTGTTTTTCTGTACAGGCCTTAGGCAGGCAGTTACTGTTGCTGTTGTTCATGCTTGCAGAGTCCATGTTATAACCACATGAAAGCATCTTATAGTGCTTCTTCCCATCTTCCGACTCTTAAAGTATTCTGCCTCCTCTTTTGCAATGTTCCCTGGAATAGATTATATAGGTACCCAATTTAGGGCTGAGAATTGAACACTCCTTAATACTTTGACTAGTTGTGAGTCTCTGTTGGCTGGGTTAAATCAAGATGTGAGAGTTAGCCAATAAGAGGCTAGAGCTAATGGGCTAAGCAGTGTTTCAATGAACATAGTTTCTGTGTGGTTACTTCATGGCTAAACTAGCCAGGGGGCCAGGACAACAAGCGAGACCTCCTCCTACACCATGTGGATGCTGGAAACTGAACCTGGGTTCTCTACAAGAGCAACATGTGCTCGTACCTGTTGATCTATCTCTCCAACCCCAGATATTGGTGCTTGTTTCTCAATTAACATATATGCCTTACACAAAAATTAATTAAAAATGAAATATGGTATCCTTGATAGCGTAGATGCAAAAATTCTTAACAAAACATTATCATAAACTGAATCCAGTGGTACATTTGGATGCCCAGAGAGAAAAGACTATGATCAAATGTGACTTATTTCTGAGCTGCAAGAGTACATGTGAAAGAGGGAAAGATCTTAAAGGAGTAAAGAGCAAAAAAAAAATTAGAGGGCAATAGAAATCAGAAGGGAGGGTTATTTTGTGGAAGGAAGGGGGCAAGGAAGCGTGAGATACGAACATAGATGAAAAAAAATCACGATTGCTCCAAGAGATACAAAAAAGCATTTATCAAATTTCAATAATCTTTCATGATTAAAAAGAAAAATCTCTTGGGTCTGGCAAACTGGCTCAATGGGTCAAAGTTCTTTCCATAAAAGCATGAAGACCTGAGTTTGATTCTTGAAAAAGATTTAAAGGTGCAGGGAGAGAATCGACATCATGAAATCATCCTGACTTCACATGTATGGGGTAGTATGCATGTGCCTCTTGCACCGGTGTGTGCTAGAGCCTGTGTGTGTGTCACACACACACAGAAAGAGAGAGTAGAAATCTTAAAAACTATGAATAAACTCAGAACAGAACAAAAAGAAACTCAACATAATCAGGGACACATATGACATGTCTACAGCCTTCACTACACCCACTGCTGAAAGCCCAAAGTGTTTCCTGTATATAAGGAACAAAGTAAGAATGTCCACTCTGAATATACTTGGTCAACACAATAGTGGAAATCCTAGCCAGAAAGAAACAAATGAATACCCAAATAGAAGCGGAAGGAAAGAATTATCCTTATTTGCAGAGGACATGGTACACATAGAAGGTCCTAAAACCTACACATTAGAACTAATGAACATACATATTAAAGGATACCAAACTGACATTAAAGTTGGTTATATTTTTGTACACTCACAATGAACTATGAAAAAGGAGAACTGGCAGAACAATTACTATTAAAATAGCACCAAAAGCATTAAATATGTAGGAATAAATGTAACAAGGTGGCAAAATTTTGATGAAAGGAACTAAATAAGGTAAATACAAATGGAATAATAATATGGTAAACATTTTCACAGCACAGATATCAATCTCTAAACTCAATGAAATTCTATCAAAATCCCAAACAGCATCTTTTATGGGAACAGAAAATAATTCATAAAGAATTGTAAAATACTATATAGCACTATTAATAGATCAGTCTTGAAAAAGAACAGCATTTGAGGGATCAAATCTCTTCATTTCAAAACACATTACAAAGCTAAACCAATCAAAAAATGTACAGCATCTACAACAAAGGCAGATATCCAGACCAGTGGAACACAAAAGAAATTCTAGAAATAAACCTGTGCATCTATATAGTCAAGCAGTTTTGACAGCATACTAAGAACACACAATGTAGAAATGATATTTTTTAAAGACAGTGTTGGGATTACGAAAAGCTACATGCAAAAACCAGGAGATTGAACCCGTAACTTGAATAAAACACAAAAATAAATTAGAAATGAATTAAAGATTTAAATGTAAGACCGGAAACCATCAAACTCTTACAAGAGAAAAAGAGAAACGCTTCTTGATGTTTGGCCAGGCAATTTTTTTCACAGATAAGACACCTAAAACCCAGGTATCAAAAACATATTTTAAAAAATTGGATTCCATCAAATGGAAAACACTAATTTTCTTTACAACAGAGTTTGAACATCAACAATGAACAGGATGAAACCTTGCTTCAAAGAAGGCATACAAATGGACAGCACTTCAGGATGGTTAACCATTCGGGAAATTCAAATCGCAATCACAGTGAGAAACAACATGATACCTCTCAGAATACTTTTGGTGTGATGCTGGAGATCAAACCCTGGGCCTTGGGTATGCTCTGCAAGCACTCTGCAACTGCACTAAATTCCCAGACTAAATTAAAAAAATAGAGCAACATCAAAATGCCTATGAGGCCTTAGAGGGACAACATTCACTCTTTGTTCTAGCAGTCAAATTTACATATAGACAATTCCACAAAATTACCTGCTAACAGACCACGTAGAAATTTCTAAAGAAGACAGGCACAGAGCAGGAAGGCAGCATGAGCCACCTTTGCTAACAAACAAATCTGGGTGTCCCCAAAGTTGGTTATCACAACAGAGATTGGGGGAGGAGAAAGGGTGAATTCAAGATTCAGGGGGGTTTAGTAACCTTATCTAATGGTTTGGAATGTCAGCTATTTCCCCTTGAATGCTGGCTGGTGTCACCTATTCAGAACTGCTGCTTTATCAGGTTCTACCTGTCCTTTTGTGATTCTGATATGCACATTATCATTGTCTTTGCCTATGGAAATTCCCAACTACGCCTGTAAAAACTAAAAACCGCCTAGAGATAGCCCCTTCATTTCACCTTTTTCCCTAGCATGGAAAAAAAAAAAAAAGAACATGCAGAGGTAACCTACTTGAGTTCATTTTTTACACTCAGATCTTCGCTTGCCATAGGCTTCCTATTTTGAGACCTGAGGCTGGTCCTCAAGGCCCTCAATAAAATATCTCCATGTAGTTCTGTATAGTAGCTTTCTTCATAATAGCAAATATTGAAAAAAAAAATCCTGATAGCCTCAATAGGTGAATGGTTGAACTGTAGCATATGCATGCAATAAAATACAACATAATAAAATCAACTCCTGACACACACAGTTACCCAAATGAATATCAAGGGGATTAAGCTGAGCAAAACCAAAGCAACCAACAAACCAATGAAACAAACAAAACTAGGAAGATTATAATTCATATGGCATTCCCGAAATGCCAAAATTCTGGAAAATGGAAGGTTTAGTAGACAGTGAGGTGGAGGGAGGCAGAACAAGGGATCCTTATGGAGAGGGGTGCGTTCTGCATTTTGGCTCTCAACAACAGCAATATGCTGGTTGTGTTGTAAAAGGTATATGGAATCTGTACTATTTCTTAAAGCTGCATGTGAGTCTTCATCTCAAAATTTAAAAGTTTAGTTTTAAAAAAATTGAAGGGAGCAGAGCGTGCGTGCGAGGACAGAGCAGAGCAGAAACCCATTTGCAGCTCAGTTCAGACATCTGGCCCAGCTTCCCAGGCTTCCAGCCTGCCAGGCTAATCCACTGTGCTGCAGACATCCCCCTGGGGTAGGAAAGCAAAGCAGAGTTTTCAGGCAGAGACAGCACTTCCTCCTCTCACTGGGTATTAGCCACTGTTCTTACAAATTTGGAAACTGTGGGGTGTATCTCATAATTAACGCAGGTTAAGAAGCTCAGGCATAGTCACAATGTGGAGAGTTCCTAAAAATCCTCCAAGCAGCACTGCTGCTGCAGCCCTGGCCGCTACTTCCAAATCTCCTTTGAGATAATTCAGCAGAGAGGGTCTCAGGGTGGAAAAGGTGTATTCATTGGCATGGCCTATGGAGAGGACAGGCGGCGGGGAGCAGGACATATGGCAGGTCTGTACCTGAATTCAAGGTGGAGAATAAAAAGGGAGGATGGAGAAAAAACTGGGGATCACAACTTTGACAAAAAACAAAACAAGCCAAAGCAGCTGGTCATTGGTGGTACACGCCTTTAATCTCAGCCCTCAAGAGGGGGAGGCAGAGGCAGGGAGATCTCTGTGAGTTCGAGGCCAGCCTAGTCTACAGAGTGAGTTCCAGGACAGGCTCCAAAGCTACGGAGAATCCTGTCATGAAAAACAAAACAAACAAAGCAGAATGTCTGTCTCCACATGTCTGGGTAAATGGGCATCAATTTACCTACCATGGAGAGGTTCTGTGGAAGGATTGAGGAAACACTAACTCACTGCTGGCATCTGGTCTTAAAGGCTAACTGTTCACACATGGATGAGTGTGCAGAAGAGCAAACACCAGCCGCTTCTAACGTAGCTGATGCATCTATGGGGAGGATGCTTCATACCTTTGGCAGAGTTTGTTCAAACAGACACAATACTTTTTCTTTTTGCTCTCCTCTGTTTCCTGATTAACAACAAATTTCAGGCCTTCCCACACACTACCTCCATGTTTCCAAAATCTATGGGAAAACACGAAGGCAGGTGACTACACTCAGCAGTGTTCCTTGAGGTTAAGTGAACATGTAGCATGGCTGAACTAGTTTAACCGAAGAGCTCTCAGGAGAAGGTCTGCTGCAGCCATTGGGATCTGGCTGTCTCATGGGTGCTGTACAGGCAGTTTTGTCCTGCTTCTGCATCATTTCCCATTGGCTATAAGTGTTCCAGAGGCCGCCTTAAGAACTGTAGACTTTCACACTCATTTTTGTGTTCAGCCCATTGCCAGAGAGCACTGTCCCATCCTAGTGTCCCCCTTCTCTTCTAGCTGCCATCTCCAACAGAAAATTTGACCTTGCTATAAGTACTGTGGGTATTCTCTTTTTTAAGTGGACCCACCCTTTTCAGTATTGCTTGGGTGATTACATTCCCGTGAAGGGGGGAATTATTGCCTGTCATTGGTATTTAATGTGAACTGGAAACTTCAGAAAATATACTGCAATGCACATGCTGTTAATTAATGTTAATCCAGACGCTTACACCAATTAAACTTACCCATGAAGGCATGTGAGCTTCTATTCTCTCTAGCTCTCTTTCTACATTAACTGATAATTTCAAAAAAAAAAAAAAGGAAAAGAACATACAAATGCAAGTATAAAAAAACTGTACATATGATGGCTGTCTACTAAGGCAGTGCCATAAAAGAAAAATAACTCAAAATCTAATTAAAGAGGATTAATTCAATAATTAAACATTTACACAACAGTGTATTTTGTAGCCAGTGCAAATGAGGATGGGGATCTATGTTTACAGGTGTGAAAAAAAAGTGCTGGAAAGCAAGCTACAAAATAAAATGTACAATATAACTCATTTAATTTTAGGAAAAAATATATGGAGAAGTAAAAACCACCAGAAAAAATATGCATCAAAATATTAATACAAGGCCTTTCTAGATATTGTGGCTGAATGATTTTTTAACACCTTTCTTCACTAAAATGCATTCATAATATTTTGTTAAAGATATTGTAGAAGGACTGGAGGGATACCTCAGTGGGTAAGGGTGCTTGCCGCCAAGACTGACAACCTAAGTTCAATACCCAGAACCCACATGGTAGAAGAAGAGAGATGACTCCTGCATAATGTCCTGATTTCCTTATGTATGCTGTGCTACACTCTCTAGATAGATAGATAGCTAGATAGATAGATAGATAGATAGATAGATAGATCCAAAAAGATCTTAAGAGATAATATGGGATCGTAGCTATATGCTTGCATATTTTATTAAAAATTGTAAACACTTCATGTTTCCATTCAAGTCTCAGTTTCTAATATAGAGATGTTGACAACCTTCTACCCAAAGAGCCAAATCCTTGGTGTTCCAAGTTTTGCAGTACATAGTTTCTTGCTATAGTGATTTAACTCTTCCTTTCTCATGTCAAAGCAGCCATGGATACTATGAAAAGAACAGATATAAATGTGCTCCAATAAAACTTTTAAAATGTCTTTGGCCTTCCAACATAAACCAAAGACCAGCAGCTCTTGAGAAAGTTCTAGGCCTTCAGTACCAGATCAGGATATTTGAGCATCCAGACTTGTAGTGAAAGACCCCCGGTGTGGGGAGACTCTCACTCATGTCTCGGGATAACACGACCCCCCTAGTAACTCACAAGAGATCATCCTTGCTGCAATCACACGAGGTTTATTCAACAAGACAGGGACCAGTGCACTGGGGCCGGGACTCATAACCCATGCAGGAGAGGAGTTAAACCCCGAGTAACTGGGAGAAGGGGTTTTTAAGGGAACAAACCACAGACCAGTAATCCAAAGGGGGTAAGGAGGGTGTCATAGAAAATTCCAAAAATCCAGTGATGATCACAAGGGGGCAACTCCCTGTTTCTCAAGATTATTCTCAAGATTAAAATCTAACTTTATCTTCAGCTAGTTCACTGAACCGACTAATCCTAGATTTCTGATTCTTCTCCCCCTGCTTAGATTTTTGGCTCTATTTTTTCCAGCTACGGGGGTCTGGATTTATCCAGGTCTTTCAGTAGACTAGGTAACTACTAGTTCTCAGCCTTCCCATTGTGAAGAAAGAATATCCAGATCATATCATTTCTGCCAACCTGATAAATCTTCTTTTAATATACATTCATTTTTGGTTCTGTTCCTTTAGAGACTAATATAATAACCCAGTGAACTTCATCAGGGTTGCTTCTCAGCATTTATCTTGAAATGTAAATTTACTATAACAGTTTCTATTGTAATATATCCCTAATGCCATCCAACTGTTCATGAAGCTGGTACCTATACATTTTCCTGGCAACTTAAACCAGTGTTTCTCAAACTCCCTAATGCTGCAACCCTTTAATATAGTTCCTCATGTTTTAGTGACCCCCCAACCTTAAAGTTATTTTCATTGCTACCTGACAATTATAATTTTCTACTATTATGAACTGTAATGTAAATATCTGCTATGCAGGATATCTGATATGTGACCTCCAAAAGGGTTGCAACTCACAGTTTGAGAACTGCTGAACACAGTCCAGAAACATTGTACAGTATATAAGTGTGAATGAAGGGGTGGCTGAATTCTTTGTGGCGATGGCAGTGCTTTTAAGATATCCAACTGACAGCTTTCAGACCTATAAATGACAGATTCTGAATGAATGCAGGTGTGACATTCTAACTGTTCCTGGTTAGTGGCTTAGAGGAAGTCTTTCCATTTTAGAGAAGGCCAGTAAAATGGATGTGGCTACTTACAGCACTTCAAATGTATAACTTAAATGACCGCCGGGGAGGAAAGTATAGTCAACAAGAAGTATGAAGACCTAGGGAAACTTGTTTTCAAGGGTCATCTCTTACTGCATGTTCTTGGTTAGGTCACTTTCTTTCTTTGGATGTGAGCTTCTTCATCTATTAGATGAGTATGAGTATAATTCCTAGTGAGTCTTCTCCCCTGACATGTATTTGCAAGGGTCATCTTGCCATTCACACAGTTCATGTCTTTGGCAAATTGCAGATGGTCTTAAATAAAATCTTCCCCTTGAAGAGGGGAAAAGAACAGGATGCCAGCACTGAAATGGCTCATGTCAGGTATGACCTTTTTAATTCAGAACAGCTCTCTAGTGGTTCATTAACTCACCTCCTGGGAAGCACAGCAAGTGACTGTGATTACAAAAGGCCCCAACTGTGCATCCAGAGAGAGCTGCCCTATTGCCTAGTGAAAACAAAGTGCTTTCCTCTTTGTCGCTGGAGCTGGTCAATTTTTAGATCAGGAACATATGATTCTATCACGGAAGGGATTCCAGCCAACTCAGTGAAAGGCTGTGTGTGCCCAGCCTAAGACTGGCAGAAAGGACTAAACTGGAGCCCCATTCACAGTAAACTCATGGAATTTCTCACAAATAATTGACAACTGGGGTTCTTTTTTTCTACAATGTTAAAATTCGTAGAAACTATACTAATTAAAATAACCAGATCTGCATGGTGCTGTACATCTTTTAATGTGCCAATAAATATCTTTTCTCAATTATATTTTTCTTAAGAATCCAATAAAGCTAGGAGAATAGATAGTATCTCCATTTACCAGACAAAAAAACTAAGGCTTAGAACAGTCAATAACATGTTTCAAGTTTAATGATAATAGAACCCACAATTTAATTGGTTTGGCTAATTTACCAATACATTTCCCAGCCGTCCTGTTATGGGCTGTCAAGAGTGCCAGTTGGAGATGAGAGATTTTAAGTGCTAGATCTAGATAGTGGATAGTAGTTTACATTCATTTCAAGAGTAACTACATTTGCTTCATTTCTCATACTAGGATCATTGGCTAGGAGGACTCTGAAAAAAAAATACATATTGCTTGATGACTTCAATTTCAATTGATCATTACATATGTATAAAAAATAATCAAAGAAAAATATTTATAGGACATCCATTTAACTGATTCTGTACAAGTACTGTGGGGATTTGCAAAAATGTAAAACATGATTCTTGACCACAAGGAAATTTGTAAGATTCAAACAGTGTGTGATGAAGTGATTAACACTGCAGTCATAACACTAAATATAACAATATCATGGGAAAGAGAGAAGTATTTCATGGAATAAATGGAATTAGACTTGGCACTGAAGGGCATGGGCGAACTTAACTGGCAGAAGAAGAGGCGACCAAAGAGTGCTCAGCGATCATAAGATAAAGCACAAAGATGAACATCTGAGGATGCTGGTGTGAACGGAGGAAGTGGGAGAGTGTATGGCCGAGCCACATTCTGCTGAAGCATTCAGAAAGATGGCGTTCTTTGCACATTTTCTTCACTCATCAATAAAATGACATTGAAGGTTGTCGATTGCGTTGGGGTGGGCTACTCAGTCTAGGGGTTGTAACCCACCCGGCAATCGGTTACTCCAGGGTCTCGGAGGGGCGCTACCTGGAAGGGAATGAGCTAGGACAGAAGAAGGAGGACAAGCAGATTTGTCAAAGCCTCCGTTTATTAGGGACGGGTTACAGTTTATATATGGTAAGGAATGGGGGGTAGGGTAACTGGATTCTTGCCACGTGTTCCAGGTCACGTAGGCTAGGTTACAGACAGACAGGCCAGGAAGTCACAAGTTGCCACACCTGGTTCCCTGGATAGCTGGAATGTGAGGCGGGTTCCGCTAAGAGATAGCTGCTAATTGGGTGAGGGGCATTCTGCAGACTCCCCAGGGTGATTCCTGTAATGATTTTTAGAGGGGAAATGGCTCCTGACAGAAGGTATGCTTAATAATGGCTAAGAGCCTAGGCTCTGAAATCAGCAGATATATGGGACTGGGTACTAGGAATACTACTAACTCTCTGGTCCTTAATTAACCTCTTAGGGGATTAGTTTCCTTTGCTGTACACTGGGGCTGTAATGTGGAGCCTACTATAATCACAGCTGTTGGGGAAAGTGTTGACAAGGAAAGTTAAGGTCAGATTCCACAGAACCACCTTCATGCTTGGTCTGAGGAGATTGCCCTAAGGGGACTACATATGTCTTCCAACTACGGAGAAAGAGGCACAGGAATCAGTTGATGGAAACTTAACAAACTGATAGCAAAAGTGGCTGAACCCTGGGAACTGTTCATCCTTCTCTATATGCACTGGACACTCAGCTTTTCAAGGGAGCATTTCTTAAAGGGACGGCATGCTTGGCATACTAGCTTTCCCCCACATTCTTTCTAATGGATGACAAATTCCAACTGACATTTTATCTTCAAGACCCTGGGCATAAATCACTTTCTCCTAAGAGGTCAGAGACATCCAGGCAAAGAGTCACATATTCTAAGGAGTGCCTGAGAAATTCCAAGGAAGTAAGTCCCTGGTGTGCGAGAGTGAAACTGAAGGAAATGACAGGTACCAAGAATGATAGGCAAGAGAATCCTGGGAGAGAGCAACTGTTACCTGAGCCTGGAAGGTCATGAATGTGGAACACATTTTCAAAATAGGAGCCCAGGGACACTGCTGTAATTACCAACCAATAAGCCTCCCTCTGGTACTAGAAAAACAGATGGATACACTAATTAAAAGGGGAAGGGATAGTGAACAATGTAATATTTAAATGTGAGGAACTCGAGAGAGACAAACTGTTTCCAAGTAAGAAAATCATCGTGTTAAGCTCCATAGTTCTAACCATCTATGAAATATAGAGTAAATCATCTACTTCAGTTTTCAGCCAAAGGAGTCCCATGAGAACCGCCAAACAACCCAGGCTGTTACCAAGACTCTAGGTAGCTCTCCAGAAACTGATGCCAAGGCCCCACACCTACACAAATCATTGAACATAGAGAAGTCTACCTGGTGCCTACATAAAGCCTACACTCTTATGTGTTAGTGTCTTTGGTACAGGAAGGTATTTCCTATGCTACCAAAGGAGAAACAAAAGAGCCAATTCAGCCACAAACCAATGTGTCTAAAATGGTGTCCTGTCTGCAAGATATGCTAGTGCAAAGGTGTCCCAAAGCCTGTTGGAATAACTAGCCAATATGTGATGTAGTGGTTTGAATAAAAAATGCCCTCCACAGGCTCCTATAATTGAATGTTTGGTCATTAGGGAGTGGTGCTTGACTGGGATTAGCAGGTGTGGCCTTGTTAGAGTATGCATGGCCTTGTTGGAGGAAGTATGTTGCTGGGGTTGAACTTTAAGGTTTCAAAGGCCCAAGCAAGGCCTAAGCTCTCTCTCTTTTCCAGATGTAGAACTCTCAGCTCCTTTGCCAGCACCATGCCTACTTGCATGCTGCCATGCTTCCCATGACGATGATAAACATACTAAACCTTTGAATCTGTAAGCCAGGCCCAATTAAATGTTTTCCTTTGTAAAACTTGTTATGGTAATGGTGTCTCTCCACTTGGCTAAGACATTTGCTTCCACTCCACAAGATGGAACCCAGATGCAACACGGCTTGGGTGACCAAGTCCCTGAGGTACCTAGGACTAAAACAAATACTACTGTTCTAAGATCCAGCAATACCACTCTTGGGAATATACCCAAGACATGCCCAATCATACTACAAAAGCATTTGTTCAACTATGTTCATAGCAGCATTAATTGTAATAGCCAGAACCTGGGAACAACCTAGATGCCTCTCAATGGAAGAATAGATAAAGAAAGTGGAGAATAGATACACATTAGTGTACTACTCAGCGGTAAAAAATAATGACATCTTGAATTTTGCATGCAAATGGATGGAAATAGAAAACACTATCCTGAGTGAGATAACCCAGATCCAAAAAGATGAATATGGTATGTACTCACTCATTAGTGGACTCTAGTCATAAAGAAAGGACATTAAGCCTATAGTTTGCAAGCCTAGAGAAGTGAAATAACAAGGTGAACCCAAAGAAAAACATATATAGATCCTCCTGGAAATTGGAAGCAAACAAGATTGCCAGGAAAAAGTTGGGAGCATGGGGGTGGGCATAAGGGTGGGGATGAGGTTGGGGGATGGGGAGAGGGAGAGAGAGAAGGGAGAAAGGAAAGACTGGAGAGAGC
>NW_026068171.1:1086933-1095437 GCF_014885135.2 Alexandromys fortis
TACATCTTGCAGGTATCAGGAGGTTGACTGAAAGTTGCACTGAGAGCTCAGTCCGTTGCTCTGATGAGGGTCTCTGTCTCTATCTCCATCCAGTTGAGCAGAAGGAGGGAGAAGGTGAGCAAGGAAGTCAGGACCACGAGGGGTTGGTCCACCCACTGAGGCAGTGTGCTGGTTCTAATGGGAGCTCACCAAATCCAGCTGGACCAGGACTGAACGAGCATGTGATCAAACCGGACTCTCTGAATGTGGCTGACAATGGGACCTGACTGAGAAGCCATTGATAAAGGCACTGGGCTTGTTTCTACTGCATGTACTGGATTTTTGGGACCCTAGTCTATTTGGATGCACAGCTTCCTAGGCCTGGATGTAGGGGGAAGGGCCTTGGACTTTCCACAGGGCAGGGTTCCCTGCCCTCTCTTAAGGAGGGATGGGAGGGAGGAGGGTGAGTGGGGGAGCGGGAGGGGAGGAAGTGTAAATTTTTGAATGGAAAAAAATTAAAAAATTTTAAAAAAGGGAAAAAGACAAACAAACAAACAAAAAGCCCCTCCCAAACCTCTAAAACAAAGTAATAAAAACAATAAAATGATATTCTGATATACTCATAGATCTGAGAAGCTTTCTACTGCAGCAGATGGGAACAAACACAGAGATCAAGAGCACGATACTATGCAGAAAATGAGAGATCTTGAAACAAACACTCAGTCCTAACAGGAATGTTGGAAAAAGAGTAAGAGCCAGAGGGGATGGAGGACACCAAAAAAGGAGATGCCTTTAAATCAATATGATTGACACACAAATGAACTCAGAGACTGAGGCAGCACTCAGAGTAACTGCACATGTCTGCACCAGTTGGGTTCCTAGAGCTGAAAGGAGACATGGACACAAGCCCCATTCCTAAACTGAAAGCAACCTCCGATTGATAAACACTTACAAATAAAAAAAAAAATTAGTTTCCTCAATGGACGTTTCACTGGAGAAACAAATTACATTTAAGGGTAGGTTGTATACCCAGCAGATCACCAATGGAAAATGGCATCTTTGGCAGATCCTTGTCTCATAATATTGTGCCAGAATTCATCTTTTTTTTTAAAAATGATCTCATTTTTATTTTCTTTAGATAGTTTTCTTCTTTTTTCCCCTACAGATCCTTTGAATACATATTATGGCCTCCAGTTTAGTGTTTCTATGGAATTCTTGAGTGTGGGAATGAGTGAACCTTTATTTTTTGCTCCTTCTTATGAGCTCTTTAACTTCTCCATGTTTTGTCCAATTCCAATGTGTTAGTTTTCTTTTATCTTATTGTTTTACTTTTAATCTTATTTTGTTTTATCTTATAATCATTAATGATGATTTACTTTACTTTTTTAGCCCTTAGAAACCTTTTGTTTTGTTTTTAATTGAAACTAGATTCTTCTCTCATATAATACATCCCTTCCTCCTCTCTCCCAGGTTCCCCCTACCTCTCATCTTCCTACAGAACCACCCCTTCATTTTCTCTTCAGAAAAGAGGAGGCCTCCAAGAGACTACAGCCATACAGGACAAAACAAGATATACCAAGACAAGGCAAAAGCTCTCATATGGTGGTGTGGGAGGTCCTTCTGTCTATGTGTTACTTTTACTGGTTAATGAATAAAGAAACTGCCTTGGCCTGCTGATAGGGAAGAACATAGGTAGGCAGGAAAAACTGGACTGAATGCTGGGAGAAGGAAGGCAGAGAGAGAAACCATGGAGTCACCAGAGTCAGACATGCCGAAATTTTAGCTGGTAAGCCATAGACAATGAGGCGATACACAGATTACTAGAAATGGGTTAAATTAATGTAAGACTTACCCAATAAGAAGCTAGAGCTAATGGGCCAAGTAGTGATTTTATTAAAACAGTTTCTATGTGATTATTTCAGGTCTAAGCTAGGTGAGCAGCCAGGAACAAACAAGCAGCTTCCAGCAACAATATGGAGGCTGGACAAGGCCACCTATTAGGAGGAAAAGAGATGACTGGTTGTTTTCTAAGAGACAGAAAGAGGGTGGATCTGGATGTGTGGAGTGAAGGTGAGGAGCTGGGAGGAATAAAGGGAGAGGAAAGCATAATCAGGATATATAATGTGCGAAAAACCCTCTACTTTCAGAAAAAGGAAAAATTTAGAGTAAATAAAGTATTATCATCAAAATAGTCTTTATAGATATTTGTCCTTTGCCCAGGGCTATAGTCTTGATTTTGAATTAAAGAAAGTCTAGAAAGCCATTGGTTATGACAAAAAATAACAACTTTGTTTGCAAACAGAGGGAAATTCGGGTTCTAAAATTGCTGAGCTTGTTGGCTGTCACCACTTGAAGAATGACTTATTAAATAGATGATATACAAACACTTATGAAAGTAAGTGCTGACCAGTGAAGCTAGTGTAAGAGCATGACTTTAAGGAAAGATGATTTTCTCTAATTCTTTTTTCTTTGAAAGGATTATAGAATGACAGCTTTGCAGCTAAGCTACCTTACTTTAAAAGACAGAGCAATGCAGATCATATAACTTCATTACTCAGATTCTTGTTACAAACTGTGTTCAAGCAGTGACTGTATGGACTGACAACTTCGTAGCTCATCTCCAATAGTTTTATAGTACTCTCTACTTGCCCATGTCGTGCTCATTATTTTAATGCATGGCTTTATTGGAATGACAATATTAAAAGCAGGCTAGTCCTAATGGTAGATAAGACAAAGATTGGGAGAAAACTTTTTTGATGACATTACTGAGTTTTAGTAATAATTATTACCACTATTTATTAGCATTTCAACATTATTGTATGTACATAAACTATCTAGTTTGAAAATTGTAAAGTTAGGAGACACAGAGCTCAGAGAGATTGTTATTACTAATTTACTATTACTTATCCAAAGCTACAGAGTTAGTAAGTGGCAACATTTGTACTTTAAGGCAAGTGTGCTTTCTACTAAATCAGTGGTTTTTAGAAAACATATTACACTTGTAGTTATTACTCACACTGTCTTGACAACTACACTAGAATATCCTTTCTTCAGGAGACACAGCAGAACTGAGCAGAGGTTGAAGGCTATGGGAAACAGGATCAGTCCACAGGAAATCAAGTTTATTGCCTATGGTTTCCTTAAAGATCAGAGTGAAGCTAAGAAAATAAGCACATGGACTAATGGCATACTAAAACTATTCTGAGCAAGAAGACAGGGAATATTTCAACTTTTTGGTTTATTATTATATCTCTATTTTTATGAGGCAGAATGGCTGAACTAATGGGCCTGAAACAATGAAAATGAAAAATAAAACAGATCATCCAAGAATGAAATGAAGAAAATATTATGGTACCATAGCTTGTGTTACAAAGACACAGGTCATTCAGTTTGCCAAGTTAATAAGAGCCAATATTATAAAACAGTTTCTAAAAACAGGTACAACTTTGATTATGTTAATAAAAACCAATAAATGCTTTCGATGCTGGCCAGAGCCTAGCCATGCTTGCTCTGGTACTTTGGAGTTGTTCACTCTTTCTCTAATGCTTCCCTTCCTGCCACGTGGCTAACCTCCATGCTGGCTTAACTCAAGTGACATGGCCTTTTCTCTCTTTTTCTATTCCATTTGTCTTCTTTGGGCAGTTTTTGAGATTTACAGTTTATTTGATCTGGTTTTATCTTCTTAAACTCTAACAACACTGTCCTTGAGCCTCAAAAAAAAGTAAGACAAATAAAAATAAATAAATAAATAAGTAAATAAAACCATCAGTAAACTCCAGAACCTGAGAAGCAGAACCATTGTTTTCTGCTGCTGGCTACTGGATTCTATTGCGGCAGATAGCAAAAAAGAGCAAGAGGAACACGACTAGGGGAAAATAACTGGTGAGAAGTGTTTGAAATCTATTTCCTATGTGGCCTATTTAAAGTAAACAGAATCTTTAGCTTCTGTGGGAAAGATGTGAGTTTGTGGGAATTGTATGTATTTCAAGGACCATCATGTTAAAAAACAAGAACAGACTAGATTTGTTGCCATGTGTTTTATATCACAAAGCTTTGACATAGGAAATAGTTTATGGTTAAGTAAGTCTTAGTTAAGGTTTAGTTTTCTGTAATACAATACAATGAAAGCAACTTGGAAAGGAAAAGGTATACTTACATTATACTTGCTTATACTTCCATATAACAGTCCATCTCTGAGGGAGGTCAGGCCAGGAAACTAGTGGTAGAAATTGAAGCAGAAGCCATGGAGGAACTTAGTTGCTTACTGGCTTGTTCCTCATAGCTTGCTCATTCTATTTTCTTTTAGCATCCAGAACTATCACCCCAGAGGTAAGCTGAGTTCTCCCATATCAATCATAAATCAAGAAAATGTCTTGTTTTATAGGCTTGTTCATAGGTTAATTTTGTGGGGCATTTTCCTCAAAAGAGGTTCACTCATAAAAATAGAGATATAATAATTATAGAAATACAATCATTGAATGATAAGGATGATAAGTTGCATTTAGTGAGTGAGTGTTTACTAAATGATGAGAACTATGGTCTACTGTCAATATAGCAGCTAATGGAATCCCCATAATAATTGCATGAGGGCCAAGGATACAGGAGTAGTTCTACTGCAAACAGTGTTCTTAAAGTTACATGGAATATTTAGATGCATGCTAGATGAAAACTTGAGCCAAATGTACCACAAAGAATTTTATAGTGAGGTAATGGTAGAATTGAATTAGATGAGTCATGACACCTGTTAACATAAGACAAAAAAATCGTCCTTGCTTGCTTTTAATTTAAGAAAGATTAAACAGAGATCAATGCAGATGCTCCAAACACAGAATTTTTAACTCTTTATCTCTGTGCATATATGTGCACATGCAGATATGCAGAAACATTTTGAAAATCATACGCATGCCAAGGATTCAAAAAGATAGATAAGAATACCATCTGGATATAAGAAAGCAAAAAATAATTTTGAATCCTCACGATAATATATTAATCAAGAAGTACAAAAATGTAAACTTCCAAATCAATTCATCTTAATTGTTGAATCACATGATGATGACTATGTTGAGGCACATAGACATAATAATTTACAAAGCCTTATTTTCAACTTGGTTTCCATCACTATGTTACAATATTTAAGTAGATTACCATATCTAAACCATGCAAGGACTTTAGAATATCAATGGGAAGATACTATTTCCATGTACAGTTCAGGCCAACAAGAGAAGTCACTAATCAAAGTTCACACAGTTGAAACATTCCAGCATTCTCTTAGTTGCTAAGCTACGTTTCCAACTCCCTAAAACAAATAATTCTAATGGAAAGCCTAACCATTTTAGCACACACAGTGATGCATCTGTAGGTTCCTGCCTTCTTCTCTAGGTATGACTGTAAGACGAGAAGAATATTCTTGAAGAAATATTACAGGACAGAGGCATAGAAATATATAGGTTTTCCACTGTTTGCGTAATCAAGATTGAAAATTGTTAAGAGATGAGAAATATAGGAGACCAAACAGCTGATGTGCTATCACCCAAATATTGCTCACCATGAGCAGAACCCTGCAATAGTGATTTATGATGATTCAGATAAAGAAGGAAGAAGATCTAGATTTCTCCATGAGTGAGCGCTCAGATTAAGTGTACCTTTAATGAAGACTGTAAAGCAATGGATGAATTTTCTGACCAGTCTAAGATCTGCTAGAAGGACAGTTATGTTCTTAAGGAACTTCCTTAATGGAACACCCCACCTCCTTCCTTTAGAATAAATTATTAAAGTTTAGAAAAATTCTTTGGTTCTACTGGATCCTGGTTAAGAATGTAAAGAAACTATGAGAGCTAGATAGGAAGTTGAGTCATCAGGATAATGCAAGCTGGATTTTTCCATGATTTATTACTCAAGTATACAGTGTCTTCAGTACCAGGGTCTTTCTGCCATGTTCTAGAGGGTGACCAAGAACAACAGAAATAGGCTGTATTGTTTTGAGGGGGAGTTCTGTGAAACCACAAGGGCTTACAACTAACTAAACAGTAACTTATTTCTGATACTGGAGGCTTATTTGTAGCATGTGGTGTCGAGTAGGGGTATTGTTCTCATTATAGCTTAACTGAAAGAGAAAAGTAATCATCAAGCTTACCTAGCTGTGAACCCTATGAATTACAAAAAATGACTGTCCTGACAAGAAATGCCTACTTGTGCAAGAGTGGCCTGAATGTTATAGGAATAACCAAATACTTATAATTGGATTTAAGACCTTTTGCACTACATGGCATCATACCAGACACTATTATCTCTGCCAAGTACTTCTGGCTAAAAAGGTTATGGACTTTAGGGGAGAACCTACTAAATGTGCTACTAAATGGACATAGTAATGAAATGACTGGTTAAACTTGGATCCATTAAAGGTGTAAGTCACAAACAATCCCATACCAGTTTGGAATTATGATTAATAGAAAGGTTGTTTATTTAAGGGGGAAAAACTTACAGATCACTGTCCCAGACAACAGCCCTCTGCTCAATCAGGAAGGGAGCCTAGTAGCCGGAAGCCAGAGAGTGAGCAAGGGCAGTTGCTGCTTTTATAAAGAAAGAGAGACCACGCCCCAATGGGCATCTCCGCAGCTATTGGCTGAAGGAGTGGAAGGACTTCCTGCAATAATCCATAGATTAACACATCTCTCAAACCTTCTTAGAGAAACTTATTGCAGTAGATGGCAATCAACATAGAAGCCTAATGGCTCGATATGCAGAGAATATATCATACCCTCCCCACAAGGCCCAGGGTCCATTGAGGAAGGGATGAGAGTAGAAAAACTGTAAGAACAAAAGGCATTGGATCGCTACAGTGTTTCTTAGACATAACAGGGCAGCTGCACATAAGAATTCATGGTGATTGTGACAGTATGCACAAGAAGGTGGGCAGGTAGGGAAAAGGGGGGGAGATATGGGAGGAGTCAGAGAAGGAACAGAGAATATAATCAAAACATATTGTATGAAACTCTCAAATAATTAAAAATATTTTTAGAAGAAAGTAAACAGAATGGAATAAAAGAATTAAAAGGAAAAGAGACAATAGTTGATAATGAAGTACTAAATATTTCCAGGAAAAATTTGGTAGGTCACTTCAAATATTAAGTTTTTGGTCCAAACCTGACATTTCTCCATAGCCTGTGATGAATTACATAGCCTTTGCATCAAACACATCACAAGTTCACGCTTCTGAAAAGCTATTCCCAGAGCAAGCAGAAACTGCTTGTGTGACAATCTGAACACTGGATGAAAGGCCAGTGCATTCCTCCAGCTACTGCATTCCTCGTAAGCTTCCTGTGAAAGCAATGGTCTTGTCAGAAACCATTGCTTGTATTCCTCATTTTTCTAACCCTTGGACACTTGAAGAGCGCTTACAAAACCATGGACTAGTGGTGTATTTGTTGCCCTGTCCAGTTTCATTTTTCTGGGGTATTACTGTGTTATTACTTCACATACAAGAGTCCTCATAAACTTAGCCTCATTCTCCCTTTTATTTGGACCTTACTTTTGCTTTCTTTTAAGCTTGAGTTGAGCCTCCTTGCTTTAGGTATGGAGGTTAGTATAACAGCAGCTGCAAACCAGTTCATGCGTTTACCGGAAACCGTGATTGGCAAGATTTTCTAAATATCCTTGCATTCATCTCCAACTTGATATGGACTAGAAATCTCTATTTCTTTTCAACATGACTTGCCACGTTCAAAACTACTTACCATGAGAGAAAGATCAAACAATTAAGCTAGTCTTTAAGCACAAGGCAATCTCATACTCCATGATGGGAACTATGGAAGTGAATCTAGTATCTAATCAAGGAAGCACGCAAAAGAGGGTTGCATTTTGTTGTACTATCTCAAGCCTCAAACAAAGCAGGAGAGCTGTGTCTGGGCACAGCATCTACTGACAGCCAGAATGAGGGCTGCAAAAAGGATCTTTTCCTGTCTTCATTATAGGAGATAAATCATGTGCATGTCAGCAATGAGGAAACATCTGGAGTCCAGGAAGCTAGCATATACCCTGAGGAAGCAAATCAACATACCAAGAGATACTAAAAGTACTATTGGGAACAAGCAATTTAGGATCAAACAAGGTGCACATCAACAGATGAATGAGAAAAGAAAATGTATATATACACAATGAAGTTTTGTTCAGCCATAAAAAAGTCATGTCATTTACAGAAAAAGGATTCAACTGGAAATGATTAAAATTAAGTTAAATAAACTAGATTAAGAAACAAATATATGCTTTCTCTCATTTTTAGATTCTAGATTTTATAGAGATACACATAAATCTGTCTACATACACACATACACACACAACATGAAAGCAGAAGAGGCTATGGGAATGAAGGAAAACATTGGGAGAGAGGAGGAGAGGGGAGAAAGAAGAGGGTGTAAATATGGTTAAATTGCATGGTATACTTAAAAGAAATTGTTTATGAAACCCAGTATTATGAACAGGGAATATATGCTCACGAAAAAACACATTCAAAATAGCAAAGAAGGCTG
>NW_026068171.1:1095582-1112167 GCF_014885135.2 Alexandromys fortis
AAAAAAAAAAAAAAAGCAAGGAAATAATAAAAAAAAGATAATGTTTAAAATTAAATCACAGGACAAAGATGATTTTAGAAAAAAAAAGAAAAATTCAAATACTACAAAGTTAAAGTTGGTATTTTAAATTCAAGTAAGTATAATGGAAAACAAGATCAAGAAAATAACAGATAAAGAAATGGACAAATAGCTATGTCTTTTATCTGTACCAACAGAGAGAGAGAGAGAGAGACAGAGAGAGAGAGACAGAGAGAGACAGAGACAGAGATAGAGACAGAGAAACTCAAGAGTATTAGGAGTGTAGCATGGGCTATAAACAATGAAAATGGGCAAGGAGGGCTACCTACATTTATTTCTTACTCTTAGATACTAACTGGAATGTGAAGAAGGGGCCTGGACCATGCATGGAATCAATCCAAGTTGTTTACTGATAGCAGCTAGGACTACGAAGCCTGAATTTTTAAGTTAAGGTGCAAGAATGATTTGAGACATCTAGTTTGCATGGGGAGACAGATGATCAAGGCATAAAGAATATGTGACTCGGGCTGGAGAGATGGCTCAGAGGTTAAGAGCATTGCCTGCTCTTCCAAAGGTCCTGAGTTCAATTCCCAGCAACCACATGGTGGCTCACAACCATCTGTAATGGGGTCTGGTGCCCTCTTCTGGCCTGCAGACATACACACAGACAGAATATTGTGTACATAATAAATAAATAAATAAAAATATTTAAAAAAAAAGAATATGTGACTCATCACTTAAACAGGACCTGCAAACGAAGCCCATGGATATTACATGAGGCTTTAGCACTCTACTCGAAGACAGGAGGCAAGTTTCTATTGTTGGTTACTTTTCCCCCCATATACTCAGGATGGAAATTAGCACCAAATAGAAACTTTGATTTCCCATAATCTTCTTTATGAAGGCAATGGCCTCTCAAACGAAAATAACTGAATGATAAGAAGCCGGGATCAATTATTCAGCTTAAGACCCTTTCAATACCAATAGTTCCAACTTCCTTTCAGACTTTACTTCCCGGTTCAAGTTGGTAATTATCCATGTAGATAAAAGGAGCCTCAGCGAAGTCTAAGTTTTGCAGAGTTAATCCTATTTCCCCGGACTGAGTTTGGAGTGTTATTTCTCAGGTGACTCAAGAAACAATGCGCCGAAAACCTATTTTCACACACAAAGCTAGCTTGCTGTATGGGCCCTGTGCCCCCAAAATAGGGCTTTTCAAAGAGCTGCTTTGCCAAGCAAGCTCTTTACACACAGTAATTAGGCCCAACCAGTAGCAAACAGCTCCTCAGCTTATACTTGCTACAGAAATAAAGATTTCCAGCACTGCATACCAGACTTGCAGCATTACAGAGGATAGAAGTGGGGGTCTTTGGACAGATGTGTTTATTCAACATGCGGAGGCCTGTGGACAATTCAGATTGTAGCTCAGGCTGCTACTACCACTGAAGAAGGCCTGGAGACAATAACAAAGATTAGTAGCAAATGTGGAGGGATGTGGTTTGAGGAAAATGCTCATTAGGCTCTTGTTTCTCCCAAAGTTATGCAAATTCAGAAAAGCAACAACTAAGGGCATAGGAGGTCTGTGCTTGCTTCAAAGGAATAGCTGCTACATATTCAGTGGATCTTGGTTTTCAAAGGGAATTGGACAAGCAAGCAAGAGGCTATAACTCCAAGTCACTTCTTTCTTAGATAATAAAAAGTGACACATTAAACACTTACTCATGCATCAGAAACTGTGTCATGACATTGTCTCATTTATTTCATTACGACCATTTGTAAGCGCTCTTATCTCTGCACAGAGAGGTTAGCTATGTATCTAGCACAATGCGGGCTATACAGAAGCTGAATGCGTTCTTAAGTTTTCTGGCCTTGGGTTTACAATTTACTAAGTGAGGTTTCTGCTTCATTCATTGCTTCACTTACTGGAGACACTTTTGGGCTGGATAACCTCCCAACTCTCTCGTGCTAAAATAACAATAATTCCACAAAGAGTGTGGGGCAAGCTTTGTTTTCTTTAGACAAGTGTGGATAAAGTTTCAGTATATAGAATTCTCACTAGATTCTTAATAGGCTGTGTGAGGTTTCGCTCTTGAGAATGTGAGGTTCTTGATTCTCTGGGGTACTGACTTTCCTGTGCAAAGCTTTTGAGAACGGCACAACCTCTATAAAGCACATTGAAGAACGTGGCAGGACAGGAGGTCCCACCCTTACAAATCCATAAGACTAGAGACTCACCCTCACTTTCTAGTTCCCAGAGGATAAGTAGCAAACACCCTACTGCTTAAGATTCTATTCCTGGTCACAAGTTGGCCTGCCTACCACCACTTCGGGGTCTGGCAGCAAAAAGGAACCTCTGGACCCCATTTTTTATTTATTGACACATTCTTTGTATAGTAAGGTGTGGCAACTCTCAGGTGCCAGTCATAATTATTTAAAAACTAAAAGTCCCTCAACAACATTAAGACAAAATGCCTATGGGAAGAAGAGACATTTCCCTCGATTTTTATTTTAAAAAATGAAGACAATGATAAACTTCTTTGTGCAACAGCAGAATATTAAATAGAAACATCTTAGAGAACCTTGCCTGAGAGCTGTATGAATTCTAAACTATGAAAACAAGACACTAAGTAGAAGACTGTAAAGAAGAAAAGCAATAAGTTTGCTTTATCAAAGAATCAGAGTTTTCCTCTAGGGAAGAAGGGAGCATGATGGGAAATCTGCAAACAATGGACTTCTAAGAGATTTCATGTGTTTACTCAGAAACCAAAATAAAAACAAGCCGAGCCCCACAATATTGACAAGGGAAAAAGACTCATAGTATTGACATAGGACAAGAACTCCCCTACATTAATAGCACATGGGTTCTGGAATATTTCCAAAAAGCAAAGACGTTCATACTTAGTTTCTGTGCAGCACGAAAAAAAGTGGGGTCTGAACAATTTTTTCCTAAATATCTGCCATGATCCACCTATAATGTCAAAACTTTTCCTCACCCAGGGCTCAACAAGCAAAGACATTTGTAGTAGTGGTAGCAGGGAGAGCTAAACCGGGGATGGAGGAGGGGACTCTCCATGTATTGTGCAATTTCTCTATCTGCATTTTCATCAACCTATCTCGATGTCGGCATGCTAGGGGTTGTTTTTCCTTGCTTTCTTAGCAGTTTCCTAGTTGGTTCAATAACTTCTCTTTGCTGGTTTTCCTCCTGTTTTGATCATCACCCACCTTCATTCGCAAGCAGAAACGGAAGCATTTTAAGGGACATTCCCAAGGCCATAGGGTGACAACCTCTCTCTAGGCCTCCAACACTTTCATCACTTGCAAAGGAAAGCCTGCACTGCACTCATGAAATGCTTGTTTCTCCCTTCCTGTTCCCAACAACTGGCAACCACCAATCTTCTTTTAGCCTGGGGATTTACTGATTCTGGCTATTTCATATAAATGGAATCATATAGAATGTGCAATTGTGTGTCTGGCTGCTATATAACTTAGAATTATGTATGATAAGTTTTGTTTGCCATATAGCATGTGTCAACATTTCATTTCTTTTTATGACTAAATAATATGCCATTGTATGGATATATAACTTTATCATCTGTTCACCCACTGACAGACATTAGGGCTTTTTCCAATGTTCTGGCTATTGGCAATAGAGCCACTGTAAACACACACTTATATTTACTTGATTGAGAACCTGTTTTCATCTTTTGGTTAGAAATACAGGAGTGGAATTGTTAAGTCATGTGGCAATTCTAAGTTCCTTTTTTTAAGGAAACATAAAATTGTTTTGCAAATGACTGAAACAATTTATATTAGAGATTTAGCAGTGTTTTAATTTCTTCATATCCGCCAAAACAGCTGAGTATCATGTTTTAGAGTCTAGCCATTGTAGTGAGTTTAAAGTAGTATCTCAATGTGATTTTTCCTTTGTATTTTGCTAATGATCAATGACATTGAGCAAGTCTTTATGTGCCTACTAGCAATTTGAATGTATTATTCCCCCCCCCCCCAAAAAAAAATGTCTGCACAAGTCCTTAGCCTTGTTTTGCCACAGCAGCACTGAAAACTCATTCAGGGAAACCTAGTTCCTTCTCAAGAGCATGTAATCTCTGGCCTGAGTAAAAACCTAGTAGCATTCCAGTTGGGTTGGTAATTGCCCAGATAAGAGATCACACAGCACAAGAAGACGGGAACACTCTTCAGGAAGGGGGATCCACCTTAAAGCATACTAAAGGAGAGGATAATGGATCCCTGTAATTAGATAATGCACGTTTCTTTCCAGACTCTTGCCCTTGGTACAGCTGCTTACAGAACTGCAGACTTTGGTCTTTGAGCTCTAAGAGTTTTTTGAGTGTTCTCAGATTCCAGACCCTTGGCATATATATGTAAGTCTCCATGTCTTCTCTTTTATACTTACACAGCACCCAGTCGTCATCTTCCCTCCTTTTTAGTTGTTCTCTCCTCCATTTGTTTTCTTTTTTTTTTTCGAGACAGGGTTTCTCTGTGGCTTTGGAGCCTGACCTGGAACTAGCTCTGTAGACCAGGCTGGTCTCAAACTCACAGAGATCTGCCTGCCTCTGCCTCCCGAGTGCTGGGATTAAAGGCGTGCGCCACCGTCGCCCGGCTCCATTTGTTTTCTTGACTTCTATTCCCATTCTAGTCATCTCTTCAGTCTCTTCATCCATCTATCTCGGTTCATTCATTCCCTACTTCTGTCTTACTCTATGTCTGTTCCACCCTCTCTGGGTTAGCTTTTTGTTATGGGAAATCTCTCTCTCTCTCTCTCTCTCTCTCTCTCTCTCTCTCTCTCTCTCTCTCTCTCTCTCTCTCTTGGTAAATGTCTCTTTTGATCTCTCTTGCTATCTGCTTTCCTCTATGTTTCTCTAGGTGTGTGTCTTACTCTGTCCCTCAATTTGAGCCTGTATCTGTTATGTTCTTTATGGTTCTCTAGACAATTCCTCATTCCCCCTCCCCCGTCCCTCCCTCCTCCCTCCCTCCCTCCTTCCTTCTCTCTTTTCTTTACTTGTCCTACATAACTATCTCTGACATTCTGTGTCCGGGATCTTTCCTCACCACTTGCTCTTCTCTCTTGGTAGTTTCTGGTTCTATGTTTGTCTGTGTCCTGGCTCTGTGTGTCCCTCCTGACACCCAACTCCTCGCTTCTTTTCATTACCTAGTCTGTGTTTCTGTGTCCTCCGCTTCTCATTTGAAGTTGTGTCTATCAATGTGGGTGTAAATAACTGTTCCTCTGCCCTCCTTTTCCATATTCTCTTCTATCCATTTCTTCTTCATTTTCCTTCCTTGGCTTCTACCTCTTACATCTCTCTCTAGATTTTGAGCTATTGCAGTCTGTATCTCTTTCCTTTTGTGCTCATTTATCTCTATTGCAGACCCTGCCATTTTGGGCTACTCCTGATTGTGTCTTGCCCTACTCCATATTAGTCAAGATTCTCTAAAGACAAAACAAAACCCGAGAGAATAAATATATAAACAATATAGGATGCAGTCTGGACAGTCCAAAAATGGCTGTCCCATCCTGGGAAGGCTGAAAATCTGGTAGCTATTCAGTCCATGAAGCTGGATGGCTCAGAAGTCCCAGTATAGCACTAGAGTCCTGGAGGTTTCCTGGACAGCTGCTGATCTTCAGTCTGCACTGGAATCATAAAGAATCTGGTTCTGATACTAGCAAAATAGACAGTAAGGACAAGTAGGCAAAAAGCAAAGTGTCCTTCTGTGTCTTTTTATCTAGGCTGCCAACAGAAAGTGCTGTCTAGACTATTAGGCTGGGTATTCTTGCTTCAAATAATCTGATCAAGGAAACTCACAGATGTGTCCAGCATCTTGGGTTTTAGTTGATTCAAGATACAGTCAAATTAACAACCAAGATTAGCAACCAGCATCCAACTTATTGCTCTATGTCTGCACCCATCTTTCTTTTTCTGTCTCTATGGCATTCCACTAGTCTGTCTTCCTGCTAGGCCCCCTGTCTTTGCCTCTGTATCTCTCTTGATATACCTCTATCTCTTTTGATTCCTGCTGCTCGATTCTCTATATATCTGTTTTCCTCTTACTTTCCCTCCATCTGCCTGTTCATCTCTTATTCTGGGTCTATCTTTACCTGTCTGTCTATTTCTGACCCTGTCCATATGGTCCATTCCTTCTTCTATATCAGCGTGTCTGCCTCTCTGTGGTACTCTATTTTGAAAGTTCTATAGAGATTGATCGGAATGACAGTAGCATTTTTAACAGCAGAAGTATAAATTACTTCTTAACTGGTGACAGCTAAACACATGCATCTTAGAGAATGGAATGACAGACCTTGGATTGCAAAAAATGAATGGAGTCTATAGATTTCTGAAATATAAATCTAATATGTCAACTGGATACTTTAAAACATGGAAATATACAAATTTTAATGTTTCAAATGTGGTTATTCAGCTGTCCTTTAGTGGAATAATGTATGTATCAAAATATATATTGTAAACATTTCACTGAATTTACATCTTAATTAAGCTTCCAGAAGACAACTAAGATTGAGAAACTCTTCTGAGGGAAATAGGAATTAAAGGATGGACTATAGCTAATATAGACACGGAATGGGTTGTCCTCAGAATTTACACCGCCAGTGAAGCACCGGCAATCAAGGTATTTTTCTGATTACTACCAAAATAATCACTGGCTTTTTACCTGACAGTCCAGTATTCTTAAGCCTCAAGTCCTTGATAACAAAGAAATAATTACTTGCATTATGGAACAGAGTCATTTAATATCTTTGTTTCTCAGTTGCTTTGTCCACAAAATGAAAATAAATGAGCTCACACAGTTGTTAAGAGAATTAAAGGAGACATCTGAACAAAGCTTTCAGAACGCTGCACTACCTGGTACAGCAGAAGCCCCCTGATTCAAATGTTAGATCATTATAATCGTGTGCTACATTATACTGTTCATATTAATGACAAATGGCACACGACAGAGGTGACATGAGAGTGTACTATCTAATGACACTGTACCCATGTTAGACAGAGTAAATACATTCTATCATGGTCACACAATGACAAAATAGCCAAATGACACATCTCAAAGCATATTTCCATACAGTCCTTCTATGGTGGCATATGCCTCTAATACTAGCACTCAGGAAGCTGAATCAGGAAGATATTTAGTTCAAAGTTAATCTGGACTACATAGCAACAAAATATTTCTAACTATAACAAAACAAAGAACAACAATAACATATATATCCATTGTTACAAGACATGTGACTATACACCTTCTGTAACAGACATCCTTACAGTTATCTAAGCAGTACTGGAGTGGTATCTAGAGGGTTATGCGACTCTGGGAAAGTCTGTCCATACAGTTTTCTTGTTTGAAGAATGAAGATGTACCACTAAGATCTTTATGGTTCTATGGTTTTAGAATGTCATTTGACTCTGGTTGTCTAGCTATCTGAGATCATGTTTTAGATAAATTACAAGGCACATTTCTCTATTCTCAGTAGTATGTCAGCACTGAAAGTTACAAAGACAAGAAAAAAGTGAGAGTAGAGTTTTGATTTTCAATTACTTTTAAAGCAGACCTGATATGTATAAATCTATGTGATTCTGTTGACATATTCACATCTTATGCAGTGAAAAACAACATGAATTTGCAAACAACATCCATTCTAATTCTTTTTCTTCAATGCTTCCCACATTGGATAGTTGAGGCAGGTTATACATCTGCATACATACACACACACACACACACACACACACACACACACACCTTGAAATAAAACATAGACTTAAAACTGTGATGCGCTAACATGCCTTATTTTTTTAAAAAAAGAGATGTTGGGCCAGAAAGATAGCTCAGTGGGTAATGACACTGGCTACCAAATCCTGGAATCCTAAACGGAAGTTCATAGGTTGCCTGTTTCCAGTTTTCTCTCATAAAGCTGGACCCATGAGCAAGAGGAACTGAGATCAGTTCATAGGATTCACATCATAGAAGGAGAGAACTCTCTCAAGAATCCTCTGACCTCTAAAAACACACCATGGCACAGACACACTCTCGTGCATACACACAATGAATGAATGAATGAATGAATAAAACAGATGTGTTGTACTTTTCTTTAAATTAATACCTGTATGAGAAGTACCTGGAAATTCTGTTTGTAGATATGTATCTTGCCTCTAAGTCCGTGGATCGTGCACTTTACTTTGGATGCTCTGTGGGGTGAAATCATCTGCCTATCTGAGGAAATCTATAGTATCATTTGTTGAACCTTCAAAGCTTTGTTTTGTTCTCAAAGTTGTTTCTCCTGTGCAGTTTACAAAGGACATCAGAAAACATGTTTCTTGTAATCTTGTGTGTGTACATGGGCTATTGACCAACTGATGACTACTTTCTATAGACCGAATGGATATCATGCCAAAACTCTCTTCTGTAGGAGGCAACATGTCCTTGTGCACACAGATAAGCACTTAAGAAGTCAGGAAAGTTAAACACACAGGCATGCTTCAAAGGAAAGAGGTCTTTAACATGTCCTTCTCCTGGAAAGGTGGGAATGGATGTCATTTAACAACCTGGCAATCCTTTGCTACCTTTTGGGCCAGGTTCCACCCATATCCCCCAATTTTGTTTGTTTATCCTAGAGCTCACCCCCCTAAAACCTTGAGCGTTACTTCTAGGTAACAAAACTCATCATTGTGACAGATGTCATCTGTACTTTATAACAACCTACGTGACTTCTATGTTTTCTTAGGGCCAGGTCAAATCCTGACTCACTCAGTCATTCTCCCTAGACCCTTATCCTAAGCACTATTTCTGTGTCCACAAGAATCCATCTTCTGGACAGAGTCATGGGTACTTTGCAAAGAGCTTCAATGTAAACATGTCTTAAGCTTTGTTGTACTCACAGGGCTGAGTTAATTGCTATCAGAAAACTTTTTTTCCTCAAAATTGTGCTGTGTTTAAATATGGCTACAGTAAATAAACTAGTGTTAGACTCTCAAAGGCTTGACCCAGCACTGGTACCTAAATTGGGCTGAACCAAGTTTCAGTCTTGTCTCTTGGTATATTATTTCCCTGCCTGCTGTAAATCCTGAAAGGACCATCCATACTATTCAAAAATATATCCACTGTATGGCTGAGGAGATATCTGTGCTTGCCACACAAACACAAGGACTTGAGATTTACCACCAGAACCCACATATAAAATTATGTGCTTGATGGAATATGATTATAACTCCAGTGCTTGGAGGTGTAGACAAGAGGATTCCTGAGGCTCTCTGACAAAAGCACCAATTTACACACAACCTGGGAAATTCTCAGATCTTAATTACTCACTCTTTGCTTTCTTCAAAATTCTTTGGCATAAGGACATCAAATTATCTGTGGGGATTTAGAAATATCCATCTCTGCCTAATACCTGTTATATCCTTGCTCTCCTAATCTTGCTAAGATCAGCTTGCTTCCTTGCAAATTTATTTTCTCACACTGGGACCATTCAGAATCCATTTTGTCCAATCAGTACAGGTAAAACCAGACTATATAACCAAAGATTAGGGGCAGATCCCCACAAAATGTACATAGTGTACTCCTAAGAGATATCCTTAGCTATGTTCTGCACTTTTGTACTATCTACAGTAAGGCCTGACAGGCAGCAGCAGCAGAGAAAACTATCTTTTGTGGCTGAGGTGTGTGTGTGTGTGTGTGTGTGTGTGTGTGTGTGTGTGTGTGTGTTGAATGGCCAGAAAGGAAGTTAAAAGGTTGTCAATGCAGATGCAGTCCTGGCCAGTTCCCATTGTTTCAGTTATCTAATATTGCCTTGCAGAATGGGAATTCAGTTGTACTTAAGTATCCCAATCCTTGAGAGGTGATTCATTTGTTTTATTTAGTTTCATTTTAAAGAAAGTTTTAATTTGAGGTAACTGCAGACTAACCTGCAAATGTAATAAATAATATATGGAGACACTATATATTCTTTACCCATTCCCTCCAATGGTAGCTTCATACAATATCATAATGTCACAAAACAAGAGAGCTTTTTGATCATGGAAGAATATTTTCATCACCAGAAAGATCCTTTGTGCCCTTTACAATAATCCTACTTCCTACCATGCAGCTCCTAATCTCTGGCAACTGTATGTTCTATTTCTACATTCATGTCATGGGAAGAATGCAATATGAATAAAAATAATATAACATAACTGCTTTTTTACATTCTGTAATTTTGTGGAAATTCTTCCTGCTGTTGATGTATCAGAACTTTGATCTCATTATTGATGGTTAGGATATCAAGATATGACTATAACACAACTTTACCATGCACCCAATAAATAACTAAGTTGTGGAAATAATAAGCAAAATTGGCGGTAGGTTCTCCTATGTTCCTTGGCTAAGTCACACATAGGTAGTAAAGCTACAGTTCCGTCAGACATTAATTCCCTCCTATTTAGCAGGTCTTACTTCCAAATAGACAGGAGTTGCTTAACTCCAGGATATAGGAGCCATTATTAAATCTTTTGGAATATCATGCCTTTTAGCATTATGACACCATGATTCATTAGATCATCACAACTGCCCATTGGGAGAAGGAGCATGGTTCTTATAATATGGCTCTTGGAGACTGTACTATATTCATTCCAATTTCAATGGATGAAAAAGTTTGCCTGTGTGGGCTGCTCAGTAACATGTGTGTGCTTTATTCTTTATGTAAATAATACAGAATTAAAAATCTGGAAATGTTTTTTATGCTTCAAAACCCATACATGTTATTGTATATATTTGGATTAAATTCCACTAGAAATTTTAAAAATAGTAAGAGCACATCAACAACTCCATTCACCTGGGAAAAGAAGCCTTCCTGTTTGTGTTAACCTTAAAGATACTCATTCATGACAGCACAACCAGGTCTTTCATTTCTTCTCTTAATCAGTTTTCTTTTTCCTTTTATGCACTGAAGCTTACACTAAAATAACTACCTCTAACTCATCTCCCCCTTGAGGCATTCAAATTTCAGCTCTCTGATGCAAAGATAGAAAAATATGTGACAAGAATGGACAGAAGAACTCAGGAAGTCGAATAAATAAACTTATTTAGCAGACTTAAGAGATTTAGACTAAGAGCACAGGCTTTTACTTTCTTGTATTTTTTTTTCCCCAACAAGCCATAATCTAGCAAAGTGCACTAATTCAGTACCTTCTAGCATTAGACTATCGCATTATTACGGACTCGGAGGACTACAGTCAGAATCTGCAAAGGTTAAAGGTTTGGGAGGTGCAAGATTTTAAAAGAATGTGTGCAGGGTACTTTCAGAATTGGGAAAAAGCAAGTAATGAGACTTAATGGATTTTACTAATGCTTGACAATTTAGAACATATTAAATTTTAAACGCAGTTGTCTCAGTTATTTGGGACTTTCTCGAGCAAATTAATATTTCTCAGAATCATTAATTCTCAGACACAATAGGAAGATAATGAATGACTGAGAAAAGAAGAAAAATAGGAAGAGAAATAATAAAAGTTACTAATGTAAACCATCATTTACCTAGCCTTATTGTTTATCAAAAGCACTGGGTTATTAAGTACATTTTTATTTATATTTTTATTTCATGGTTTCAAGTTCATGAAATAGAACACTTAGTTTGTGACACGTCATCACTGATCCTTTCTTTAGCTAATTGTTTTAAATAAGGTAATACATACCCATAATCTAACAATCCAGAATGAAAGCTAAGATTTGGCCAATCAATATCCAACAGCAAAGCATAAGGTGTCCTTCTCTCCAATCCTATATACCCTCTACAATTGACAATATAACCATACCGAACCCACATTCATTTTAACTCCCTTTCTTTTTATATAGTTCTACTAAGTCTACATGTACCATTGAAATTGTGTTTTTATTAGTTTGGCTGGGAGTTCTCTGATATAGGTTTCCTCACTTTGTAGTCTATACTGTCCTGGCACTCACTACACAGCACAAGCTATCTCAAACTTGTGGTAAGTTCCTCTTACTTCATCCTCCTGCCTGTATCATAATTTCTAAGATATAAAATGATAGCATGCTCTATGTAATATTTTAGAGCTTATTTTTCATGAAGTGTTATAAGATTGATCCATATTTTATGGGCGGGTGTCATATGAAGGCTATACAAAATGCCATTAAATAATAAATAAATTAATGGTGATGAGAATTTAGGTGGCTTTTAGACTGTTGTGAGATGAACTGGGCCGCTATAAACATAATGTTTCATATATTCTGATTTACATGAAGAAAAGTTTCTGTGTATATATGAAGATGTATAATATTTGGGTCTTAGTATATGAGTGCTGAACTTTCAGAGACAATGCCAAAAACTTCTTTAAATGGTTTTGCAGCAATTTGCAATTTTATATGTTTTTACACACATACAAATATACATACATGCATGCATACATACATATTCCTGTGGCACCTTATTTCTGGGCTTCCTATTTCATTAGCAAAATTGCAAAGCTCTAATACTTGCCTTTCTCAGCTGAAATTTCTCCTCTAAACCATGAAAATTAGAAAATTGTTTGAATGAATATTTCTTCAATTTTCTTAAGGGTGGAAAGTAGTTAGTACCATTGTAGATAAACAGAGAAGTTAATTCTTTCTAAACAATAAATGCTTTAGGGCATTAGCACTTTGTTTTTGCCAGGAATCACTGTTGACATTCTCGCATTTTAATTATTGTTTTAACCAATTTGGTTTAAAATAATATTTTAGTATTATTTGAAGCAAATTTCCCAGACTAGTAATGATGCTGAATCTCTCTGCACAAGTTAACTAGCCAGATATGTTTACACTTCTGTGGAACATCTATGTTTTGTGTCCATTTTCCTGCCTGTGCTTTCTTTTTAAAAATAATCTATTATTATTATATTTTTTTAAATTTATGGGTAGGTATTATGTGTCTGTCTGTGGGTGTGTGCAGCTGAGTCCATGTTCCAGCAGAGGCCATATTGATCTCTCTGGAACTGGAGATAGGGGCAGTTGTCAAGACACCCAGTATGGGCGCTGCAAATTGAATCCTAGTCCTTCGTAAGAGTAGAAGGCATACTTAACCACTAAGGCATCTCTCCAGCTTCCTTTAATAATTTTTTTAAAAATATTTATTTATTATGTATACAATATTCTGTCTACATGTATGCCTGCAGGCCAGAAGATGGCACCAGACCTCATTACAGATGGTTGTGAGACACCATGTGGTTGCTGGGAATTGAACTCAGGACCTTTGGAAGAGCAGGCAATGCTCTTAACCACTGAGCCATCTCTCCAGCCCCCTTAATAAATTTTTAAACATCTTTCCATATACTCCATAATATCTCATCAGTTTTGCTTTTGCATATGTTTTCTTAGTCTGTATCTTGCTTTTTTATGCAGATCAAGATATATCTGACATAATATGGTGAACAAAATTTTTTAATTGCAAAAATAATTGTGTATGTGTGTTGGCATGTCCATGCCCTTGTGCACCTTTGGTGATCAGAAGGCAACCTACAGGAATCGATTCTTTCCTTCCTAACACTGCACACACAAAACTTGTTGGAAATATTTTTTATAAGTGTATCCAATAAGAGTCTCTGCTTCAGGCACTCCCTCCCCCCTCACTGTTTTATCACTGCTACAATGACAAATATTTACATACTTGACTACACCCCTTGCCATGTTGGCTCTGAATCACTGAAAGACGATCTCTAAGTCATCTGTCTTTCCCAACACCCTGTCCTGCCCCTTACAGCAACTTTTCATATGCTTTGGCTCTTTTCTTACTCCCAGCTAAGCTTTCCATTTAATATGGGCCTCTCGGGGGAATACTTGGCCCTTCTGGAGGTGCTCGGGGCTATAAAATCTTGCCCTGGAAGAAAACTGACCGCTAGCGGCCAGTGAAATTTGAAAGACCTGAGCACCTGCTCCACAAAGAAGGGGATTGAATTACCATGCCACTGCTAAGTTGCAAAAATAACTCTGGGGTTCAGTAGGAAGCAGGAGCAGCCTGATCCTTTCAAAGAACAGTTGAGAAAAACATAGCTGGGAGGCTGGAGTCAGGGTGCACAAAAGATGAAATTCTGAATTATAAAGCTATTCTTGAAGGTCTGACTTTTAGAATTTCCCACTAGATCAGGACACCAAATACAGCTAGAAGGCAAAAGAATGGGGCAGAGAGGGGAAGAAGATGGTCAGTCTAATATTCAGCTGCTTTTTAAGCTGCTCTATCCTTATGAAAGTTTTAAATTACACTAAAAATGAAAAAAAAATGCCCTCGGCATGAAACTCTATAGAGCCTGATTATTGGAGTGAATGTTTACTGAATTAATTGTAAAAATAAAATATCAACACTATCTTTTTCAAAGTCTAGGGGAATATTTTCTTCTCAAGCCATGGTTCTTCAGCAACAGGAAGCTAATTATCACCCCAGAACATTTCTCAGTGAAAAATCTGTCATTCTGTAATGCTTAATGTCATATCGCAGTTTTCTTATTTTTACCATCTGAGCACCCATCAATCCAAATGAACATCACTTTCCCTTTCACGGCTTAAAGATGTCACTAGCACTTGGTCAAAGAAAATTTTAAAAAGGGACAAGGCATCTTTTTTACTTAGCTGAATGCTCACATTGATTTTCCTGAAAATAGCATACTAATGGACTTTCTGAGAGAAAAATACAGATATAATACACTGGTACTTATTAAAGGCATGAGGATTTACTTTTATTATTCTTGCATAACCTCGCTAATTCCAACTCAACACTAACAAATGTGGACCCTTTAGAATTACTAGGGAAAGATTTTTCATCAGCAGATGAGGACAGTTTCTATTTACTAAGTGTAAATACTTTGAATACAGAAGCCAGATCTTACTCATCTCTCACTTGCTGTTAGAAATTGTCACATTCATTTATTCTTTTATCAGGCATTTCCTGACACATAGGAGGCATATAGTAATGTTGACCAAATACACATAAGTTATATTCTTTGTTTCTAACTGCCTACTTCTATGTATAGTTCTAAATTGTTTATGTAAGTTTCTAAATATTAGACTGGCAGGTTTAAATTCTTTTCTTCACAATTTTTTATGTATTGGCTGCGATATTTTTATGATCTTGTACAATAATATTCTACTCCTTAAGAATATGGATGAGAATTTAGGAGAACGTCCCCTGTGCCTAACGCAGACCAGCTTCCTTTAATACATACCAGATAGCTCTTCCAGACCTCATTCTGTGTAACCACAAACTTCCAAGCTGCAAGTAGACATCTGAGAACTGTAGCACAAAACAGCTGGGTATATGATGTTAGAATGCTTGGTCACATTCTCTTCAGCACATAGCAAATTCCAAAGCTTTAATGGCAGGTGTGTCCTGCTACCCTATTTTTCCTCTCAAAGAGCATCTGGAACTAGTCTGGTAAACAAAATAGGAGCTTCTCTGCCAACTACCACAGGCCAGATGACTCAATAGCATAGAAAACATAATTTGATCTATGTACTTAGTAGAATTCTGGGATCAATGGGATCAGGGTACTCACAAATATCTGGAGGATGTGGTTTACCATACTTAGGGATGACAAAAGTATCAACAAAAAATACCTTTATAGAAGAGAACTGAATAAGGGCTTACTGTATAAAAGGTGACAAACAATGACTTTTAGAAACACATTTAACAAAAAGCATTGATTGCTATGACATAAAAGACGAATGTATAAACTAAAAAACCAAATAACTATAGAAAATGGCAAAAGGGATCACAAATGAGTTCTAAAAGAAACACAAAAGCTAGTAAACATTTAAAAATATGATGAAATTCACTATTCAACAGAGAGACAAGAATTAAGCAAAAGAGCAGCTACCATTTCTCAAACTGGCCAGATTCATAGAATCCAGGATACCAAGGTTTGGAGGATGATGTGGTGAAGGCTTTGCAAAAGCGATTAGGGGAACTGTAGTCACCAAATGTACTAAGCCCTTAGCCTTTGAACTTTGCAATCTTACTTCTTGGGCTGTACACTCATATTTGCTCATGAGTCCAAATGATCAATCTAACTGAGTATACCAGCCACGAATGTCCCACCCCCAAAGATGGTATACAGTTATTAAAAATACGGAGATAAGGGTGCAAGTTGTGAGGAAGTGAGCTAGAAAAAGTGCAGTAGTCTTGAGGCCACAAAAGATCTGTGCTTGTATCAGGCATTGACTACATGAAGAAGCTGGTTGTGAAAATTCACTGGTTCACATATATGATTTATGTACTTGATTTACCTCAATAAATACTTTAAAGTTAAAATCAGATTTGCAATACCCATGCTTTAATGAAAAAAGGGTTTCACTACAAAGAAGAAAAACTGAGCTGCATTCATTTTCTTTAATACCTTCTTTTACTCTGAGATTATAGCATAATTAAATTATCTTCTCCTTCCCCTTTCTTCCCGCCAAATCATCCCATATACCTCTGGCTTTCTTTCAAATGCATGGCCTCTCTTTTCATTAATTGTTGTTACATATGTAGGTGTAGCAGTGTGTGTGTGTGTGTGTGTGTGTGTGTGTGTGTGTGTGTGTGTGT
>NW_026068171.1:1112264-1149506 GCF_014885135.2 Alexandromys fortis
CTCTTTCTTTCTTTCTTTCTTTCTTTCTTTCTTTCTTTCTTTCTTTCTTTCTTTCTTTCTTTCTTTCGTGTTTTGAGACAGGATTTCTCTGTGTAAGAGCTCTAGCTGTCCAGGAACTAGCTCTTGTAGACCAGGCTTGTTTTGAACTCAGAGATCCACCTGCCTCTGCCTCCCGAGTGCTGAGATGAAAGGCGTGCACCACCACCACCCGACTAAATACTTTCCATTTCTATGCTTTCTGACTTTTCAAGCTCTAACAATCTACTAAATTTCTTGTACCTACCCCATCTCCTCCAGTCCTACGCCAATATATTTCCTGAGGTCCACACAGTATTTGCTTTGGAGGTTTCAAGTGTTGTTACCCCAACACTGGTCTGTTAATGCAATCTACTTCAAAAGTAGTTTAGGGTATTTTCTAAAAATACAGCTTAGGTTTACAATATCACATTCCTTGGAAAGCAATAAAGCACAGTGCAACGCCCAAAGGTGTTGTGGAATATTCCTTTACACTGTGTAAAGATATGTTACTGTGATTGGTTTAATAGAAAGCTAAATGGCCAATAGCTAGGCAGGAGGTATAGCAGGGACTTCTGAATAGAGAGAGCACTGGGAAAAAGACAGGCAGAGTCACCAGCCAAGCACAGAGGAAGCAAGATGGGCAAAACGGAGATGGGGTAATCAGCACATGGAGGAATGTACATTTAAAAATATGAGCTAATTTAAGTTATAACAGCTAGTGGGAAAAACCTAAGCCAAGGCCAAGCATGCATAATTAATAATAAGTCTCCATGTCATTTTATGTGAACAGGCAGCCCAAAGACAAATCCACCTACACATAAAAACTGCCAACTAAAATATTGGCTTTGAAGGTTATTATTGCTCAATGGTTCTTCCATGAGCTTCTGTATCCTCACTCCACTGAGTGTAAAACGGCAACAGTATCCTCTCTTGGTATCTGCAGGGTGATTAGTTCTAGGATCCCAACTGATGCCAAAGCATGTTCCATTTCCTAACAATATGGTGCAATGTTAGAATATGACTTATACATGCCCTCATAGATACTTAAGCCAATGACAGATTATTTCTAGTATCTAATACAGTGGAAATGGTTGTTATACTCTAGTGCTTAGAGAATAACAAGAAGTCTGTCATTCGGTACAGACAGTATTTCATAGGTAAGGTACTAGGAATTGCACTTAGGGTCTCACACATGCTAGGCAAGCACTCTAAAACCGAACAATATTGGAAGCCTAACATACTCTTTGTCAATATTTCTGATCCGTGGTTGACTGAATCTAAGGATGCAGAACCTGACATCACAGAGTCACAGTGAAACAACTTTAACCTTTCCGTGCATGCCATCCTAAACCACCCTTAACTTTACTGCTAGGGACTTAAGAAGAAAGCAAGGAGTCAAGTTCTTCATCTCCTACTACTTGACTCACACCAATCAAGGAAGAAACCACTTCTAAGCCATCTTAGCAGGAACTCACAGCTTCCCAATCAACCAATAAGCCATTTGACAGGAGAGCAGAGAGTCAAGGCATCTCCTTCTCTATAGGCTGTGCCAAAGAGAGTGGCATCCCACAGCCAAGGACAACAGTCTTAATTGATGGCAAGCCCCAGACTGAATGATCTGGAGTTCTCCCTTCAAATACCTAATGTGGGAAGAGCGGCTTAACAGAGACCTGGCACAAAAATCAAGAGAAGCTGAAATCTTGTGGCTCCCCTGCTGAGATAATTTCAGATGCATTAGTCAATGTTTCTCAGGCTGTTCATTGTACATCAGAGTAATTATGGAGAAGAATAAAAACAGCAAGATTAGAAAACAGCTTGCCAGAAGAACCGCTAGATTTGCATGAAATGACATTTAACTAAAAATCCCAAAACTGCGGATAGCTGTGACTTGTCACGTTCACACCTTTATGCCAAATCCCGATGCAAACTCAAACCCCAGTATTTACTGGAGAAGGAAAGGCTGGGGCCGCCTAACATTTCTCTCATACACTCTCATGCTGGGGATGTCCCTTACATTTCAAGACTTATGTGACCTTCAGGAATTAGTCCTGTGGAAAGAAAGCACACTTACAACTTGTTTTCTTTGCTTGCCAGTGATTTGAACCAAGCATCTTCATAGATTTTACTTCATCCTCTCAAAGTTCCTTTGAGCCCACCTTAAACTAATATAAAAGCTCTTGAGATGGCCTTCTCTCTCCAAATGACTATGGCCTTCCACTCAATTCTTTGCCTGGCATAGATCCCAGCATGCAATAGCCACTCAGCAAATATTTACTCTTATTTACTATGTATTTATTTTAGTAGTCCTTCTTTCATAGCACTAAGCATGAGTGCAAATAATTATTTGCTTAATGACTGTCTTCCTTATTAGGCGATGTCACACGGCAAGGGACAAACGTCTGTCTTATTCACAGCTTACTGTAATAGCGTAGTGCCTACCGAATGACTCACACTTATTAAGACTAAATGAATATTAATTGAACAAAACTGCAAGTACTAAACACTTTTTAATTTCTGAAGGAATTCTAAAATAGCTTCATACCTGGATTACTGGTATTTTATGGTAAGGAAACTAAGACGGCCTGCAGCAACTTGTCTAGGGGCAGAGTCAGGCCCCTGAATATGCACTGTTAACATGCCTCCTCTAAAGTTCAGAGGATGTTGCACACTGTCCAAGCCTGAAATTAAAAAAAGTACCCCCAAATAAAGGAATGAAGGTCTATCTCACAGGTTTGTTGTAATGACTGCTTGAGTTTATATATGTAAGGGACTTGGCCAGAGTGGTTGGCATAGAATCGAGATTTAATATAAGCTGCTGCTGCTGCTGTTGCTGCTGCTGCTGCTATTACTATTATTACTAACGCCAGTATGCAGGAAAAGTGACTGCAGTAAGCGGAAGCCACCTGCTAAGCATTGCCACACCCTGGGAATCGGGGCACTTGTTTCTGCAGTTGGGCATGTCTCTACTGGATTAGTGTGTAACTCTCATCAACCCTCACAGCGTTTCATAATACAACTTGCAAAGAAGATCTCCTTTTTGGTTAAAATATAAAATGGAATATGCGGAATATTTTAAAATTCCATTATACAATAAAGGGCTCAATGAGGATTACTATAGGCTACAAATATTAAACTCAACAGTTTACACTATTAAGGAAATTCAAAATAAACTATAGGCTACAAATATTAAACTCAACAGTTTACACTATTAAGGAAATTCAAAATAAAAGAAAAATCACAAATGTCCTTTTGCTTATACTTACAAGGAATTTCATCTTAATGGATTCTAGTAAAGAAGCAGTGGATATCAGGAAACAGAGCAGAGAAAATATTGTAAATATAGTGGTCTCTTTGTTCTGTGTTCAGATGCACAGAAAGGGCAACATTTACACACTACTTTATTTTCTATCATTTCTTTTTCTGCCACCTTAGTTTCTAACAGAACATTCTCAACATACTCAGTCCTAGAATCGTCCACATAACTAATGATTTTATTTATTGCTTGATGATTTCATACATACATATATGTTTTAGTTAAACCTACCCATATCCCCTCCCTCTTAATTCCTCCTCTATCCCCCCGACTTTTCCTATCAACTGCATATGTTCTTTTTCATTAAGACTGATTTTTATTATATCACATTTCCTAATGAAATTTACATGTTTTATCTAAAGTATTTTCTATACTTAGTTATGTGTTGTGTTGAGTGGGGTTATGTGCACATTTGTGTGGGTGCTCTGGAAGGAGACACACAGAGAATGCTGTCAAGTGGCAGTTACAGGTTGTTGTCAGCCAACTGATCTGGGAGCTAGGACTAAACTCTGATCTTCTGCAAGAGCAGTGTCCACTGGGAGTCACTGAGCAATCTCTATAGCCCGGTGTGCTTTTTAAAAAAGGAAAAAAAAAAAACATAGAGACATAACACTGCTTAGTGTTCTCTCTCTCTCTCTCTCTCTCTCTCTCTCTCTCTCTGTGTGTGTGTGTGTGTGTAGGATAGCCTATGATAGCTGGCTAGCCTCTTAGTATCCACATCCCTGAAGAAAATGGACTATCCATACCCCGAATGCCAAGAGTCATTCATGGTGGGATTTCCTGCTTCCCTCTACAATACATGCTGGTATACTGGCTGTCTCTAATTTGTGCAGGTCTTGAACATGCAGTCAAAGATGCTGTAAGTTCATGTATGGAAAAGCATCGTCATGTCAAGCAAATACTGTTTTGCTTGCAGACACCCACTACCTCTTGCTCTTACAGTATTCCAATCGCTTCTCTCCTAAGGATTCCTGAGCCATGGTGGAAGGGATGAGATAAATATTTAGAGTTGAATACTCGACAGTCTCTTATTCTATGCATGTTGACCAATTGCATTAATCACCATCTTCACTAAAAGAAGAGTCTCTGATAAGGGTTGAGCTATGCACTAATCTATGGATATGAAGAACATAGAAGACAGCTTATTATTGTATCTATTTAGCAGAATAATAGTTTTTAGTTCTCTCTAGGTTCTAGGACCAAGCCAGTTATGGAATTTTGGTTCACTTAATGACTACTAGGAATGAAGTCCCTCTTGTAGAGTAGGCCTTAAATCCAATTAAAAAGTAGTTTGTGACTACCATAACATTTGTGCCACTATTGCAACAGTGAATATATCGTGATATGCCAATTTTTATTGACAGTTAGGTAAGATGGATGATTATTTTCTTTCCATGAATTTGCATAGCATCTTGCAGCTCTGTGAAAGCTAGCCAGTAAGGGTGACATTTCTGAGTCAGTACCAGCATGATTTCTCCATATCCTATGTCTCATGTATGTGGTGTCTTCAGCAATAGGGTCTTACCACCAAGTTTTAGAGGGTAAAACAATGGCAAGAACCTATAATGCCTGGGGGATGGGGTGGGATTCAACTAACCAACAATTTAGAAAGGGCTAACTGATACCAGTCACTGGGATTTTTATTTGATAGACTCTGGTACCTGTGAGAGGCACTATTTCCCTCTTTTTGAATAATTACTTAAATTACCACACACATACCTATATACAAACATACAAACAAACATACATACATGCATATAAATCTGCATGTAAGGACACTCTAATAGTAATGGGGTTCCAATGGCTTTTCAAAAAGTCTCTAGGGTGAGCTATCCCTCACACCACTTGTTTCTCTATCATGCCCCAACCTATTTAACCCCCCATGTTCCATTATATTCCTTTTTCCCATCATGCCACTTGTGTTCTTACCCTTTCCCTTGAAATGCTCCCATGCCCCTTTACTAGTTTGCTGATTTCTATGGAAACTCCAATTAAAATGCACTTATCTAAAGACTCAAAGCTAGCAACCACATCTGAGAGAGAATATGTACGGGCTGCCTTTCTGGATCTGGGATACCTCACTCAGAATAATTACTTTGAAAATATTTGTTTATTTTATTTCATGTGTATGAGATATATAGTTTTTGGCATATATAGGACTTTAATTTGCATTTCCCTGTTGGCTAGTGCTATGGGACATTTAAAAATAACACTTCTCAGGCATCTCTATTTCTTTGAGAACTCTGTTTAATTACAAACTCCATTTTTAAATTGGATTCTTTATTTTCTTGGTGTTGAAGTTTTTGTGTGTTTTTTGTATATTCTAGACACTAACCCACTGACAGATATGTAGCTAGTAACAATTTTTTCCCACTCTGTAGGCTACCTCTTCACTCAAATGAATATTTTTTTTCTCTACAGAAGCATTTTAGCTTCTTGAGGCCTTACTTTGCATACTTTTTGTATTTTGAAGCACAGTTGTCTAGGCATACCTACTTACTCCAGTGCTCCATGTGCCATGGTGCAGGTGGAGGGTCAGAGAGAACATTAGCAGGAATTGGTTTTCTATTTCCACTGTGTGGGTCCTTGAAGGGACATGGTCCAATAATTGAGTTGTGTGAGGAGATTGTTGAGTTCTGAGTGCTTATGAGAACATGTCAAGAAAACAAGACAGAGTATGGCAATTTCAGTTTCTGCAAAGTATGGAATTATTCTTGAAATGTATTTTCATGCCCCTCCCAGGTGTAGTAGGTAGGAGTGACTTTACTTCTGATGACTAAGATTTACTGATTTATTTCCAATTACTTATTACAACTGGCTATTGTTATTTCTTTATATGTCTCTATGGAAAAACATGTTTTTGACACATATGGCTTGTTCTTGTGATTATATACAGCTTGAAATCCTGAGAACTTTACTTGTATGACCTTAACACTCAGGGTACAATTGTCTGAAGCTATGAATAAAGTTGGCTGCTACATGAAACTTTAGTCTACCTCATTGATCTGCTCCATTCTCCCAGGTCCTACTGCCTCTAAAGCAGTGAGAGGTCCTGGGGATCAAACTCAGATTTTCCTAGGGATCAAACTCAGATTATCAGTCGTGGCAGCAAGTGATTTTATAAGCTGACTCACATTACCAGCCCTCTACAAAGTATTTTTATTGTTATCTGCTAGAAGAGGTAGTTGAGACTTTTAAAATTTGCAACCTCATATGAACGATTATGTTAAAAAGGCATCAGAAGTGTTCTGTATTTGAAATTCATAAAAATGAAATCTCTTCACTGTGTGGAACTAATAAGAGGCTGGTTTCACCTAGAATTTGTCTTGACACAAGTTAGAAAAAATCTAAATGTAATAAAGGTATACTAGAACAACACTATTTCTTTTTTCTAACACAATAGACTGTCATTGTCAGTTACCCATTGTATAAAAGAATCCTAAGGATAGGTTTTAGAAAATCAAATCATGTTATTCTTAAGGTAAATGTCAGTTTTTGGGGATATGGAGGCTCTTATCCCATTTGTTATCATTTCATGGGGAGGAGGAAACTTGCAAGTTGTTTGTAAGGGAGTAAAGAAAATGCCAGAGAAAAGTCTCCAGAATTTCACCCTACCATGGATATAGAGAAATGCCCATAGGCCCACCTTGCAAATGATTTCTAGTTTCTATTTAAGTGTGGTACATACAACCATTCTCAAGGACACTGAGATGGCAAGAAGCGTACTGATTCCTACTGAAGGACACGTTTGGAGCTAGATGGGTTTAAAGGCTTCACTGAGCCTCTGGCTCAAGCTACATTCCTCAGAATGGGTTGGGTAAAATGAGACTAAGGGAGTATATTTTGGTTTATTGCAAAGTTTCTTTGTTTTCCTTGGTTTAATTCATAAAATAATAAAGAAAAGCAATATGGTACCTTTAGGTTCTCAAACTCTTATGTTCAGAGCAGTAACCACATAAGTATTTGATAGCTTTAAAAATGTTTTTCATAGTATTTTGATTAATTTTTATTGTACAATGATGATGTTGAATCTCAAAAATGATATTACTTAACATTCAATTGCTGAAAAATAGCACAGAGAATGGATTTTTTAAATTGTATCCATACTTTTAACATGGAGGATACATTACCATAAAAAGGCCTGTGAATTTAAATAGTGTGTGTCAATGAATACACAGGCAGAGTTAAGCTCCATCCTTTACCTAGTCTGCTTTGATTTTTTCCATGTTTGACATGATATAGAGTCCATTCCTTACTTAGCTGCTTAATATATTTTGTCTTCTTTTAATTTATACACTACAGTGAGTGTTAACTGAGTCTTTAGTGTTCCTATCGTTCCTATATATTTATCCTTGAAATATTTATTTTTCTTTTTTTCATCTTTACTTTCATGCTTAGTCAAGCATTCAGTTATGAAATCTATGGATAATGCATTATACATTTGATATGGTGTTTGGCTTATGATAAGTATCCAATAAATGACAACTCATACTACTATTCATACTGCTACCATGACAATTACAATAAATATTAATAATACTAATGTGTCAAAAAAAAGTTTTTCATATTAGATTTGAAAAGTGATACTTAGAAATGGCTTCCATGATCTATTCAAGGTTAAAAGACTAGTTAGTAACAAATTCAGTACCCAAACTAATTTTCACTGAATATCTAAGTATGTTCCTTTCGCTTACCAGATCCTTACAGGCCCAAAAGACAAGAAAAAAGACCTTAACTTTACAGAGCTAATAGAAAGGAACAGAAACTCTCAAAATGTAAGAACCTTTTTATGCTAAAATTGAGATTCACTGACCTAAGACTGTTTTTTTTTTTAACAAGTCTAACTAAAACTCAAGAAATTTGAAAGTGGGGGTAGTAGGTTTTCTCCTAGGGTTCAGGACCTCACTGGCCATGGGTAGCTGAGTATGTTCACCAAACCAAACAAGTATCGAGTGGATCTCTAACTGTATCATAAATACACATCCTTATACCTACAGGTGAGTGTAGCTCTCAACCTCATCAACGATTTGTTTATAACAGAGGGAATATCCATCCATAATTGATACATCTATAATATAACTTCTAAACCTAACACTCAGGGAACATTGCAGAAGAGGAACCAGAAAGATGGCAAGACACAAGGGGCCAGGACTGTTAATGTGAGCTAGTAACTTCTACATATGACTGGAAAGCTACACCTATGAAATCTCAACCATATGGCTGCCTAATCAAGCCTTGCACAAGGAAATGCCAAGGTAGGTGGAAGGTCATCTGCCAGGATATAGGAGCTACAGACAATTAAGAGAAGGCAAACAAGCCTTCGCCAGGGATGAACCCAATCATAGGTTATCCAATCCCAAGCAGTCAGACATAAACACACATATATATGAATATCACCAATGGGCACAGAAGGTTGTGTTTATAAATACATATGCAGGCATAATATAATATACATATATGTATACACAGCAATCAAAGAAGGGATCATGAATTTTTTGGCCATAGGAAAAGTTGAAGGGGAGAGAGGGAGAGGTGCAAATAATATAAATACAATGCCTATATAAAATTCTCCAAAAATGATTTTAATTTTTTTCTGTTTTTGTTTTTTCGAGACAGGGTTTCTCTGTAGCTTTGGTGCCTATCCCGGAAGTAGCTCTTGTAGACCAGGCTGGCCTCGAACTCCCAGAAATCCACCTGCCTTTGCCTCCAGAGTGCTGGGATTAAAGGCACCTGGCTAAAAATTTAAGAGATGTCTATAGACGAGCAGTTCTCAACCTGCGAGTCACAACTTGCTTAGGTATCAAATATCAGATATTCTGCATATCAGATATTTACATTATAATTCATAACAGTGGCAAAATTATAGCTCTGAAGTAGCAATGAAATAACGTTATGGTTGGGGCTCACCACAACATGAGGAACTGTATTAAAGGATCACAGCATTTAGGAAGGTTGAGAACCACTGCTCTAGACAATATTATACAACAAAGTTGAACTCACAGATAAATCATACCTATAAATGATTTTTATATAGATGAATGGGACTTAAGGGTGGGTTGGCAGTGGGGACACAAAAGTAAGCAAATATCATGAATTTCTTCTGTGATTTACTAAGCTGCACATGTACCATCTTGACAGAAGTAATTCCCTCACAAGTGATTCCTAATCACAAAGTCTTTCTCTATCTGAAGATCAAAGAGCTTTCCCCTGGGTAGCAGCATAAGAGATGTGGGGTCTCTCATGCCACTAGCTTAGTTTGTTACAAATCATATAAGCATAGAAGTCAGCACTTCATGTTTTCTAACAACAATAAATCACATAGTGTGAGCCAAACTGAAATATTTACATAAGTTTTGGCTATAATTACATCCAGGTCTCAGAATTAACCATGTGACCTCAGGCCTTCTCCAGGTCTCAATTCTTTACTTGTAAAAATAGAATCAAAGTTGTTTTCAAGTCTAAAGAAGTATGATTCAGTTTTTACCACTAGCTTTTTTATCATCAGCATACGAAGTAAACCACTGTCTGCTAAGCTACTAATGTTTAAAGAAATGCAATGAAATGAAATTACAAAATCATTCCAAAGCTGGTATAATAATTGAGGGAATTTAAGAGATATATTTGCATTTTTCTCCCCTGCCTTTTCTGTGCCATCCTCATTCTCCCCTCAAGATAGTCCTTGAAGACAAAAAATTTCACACTGAGATTCTATCAGACCCGAGAAAGCAAGTAGTCTAGTTACTTTTTGATCCCTTCAGTTATCAAGATAATGGTTTTAATTTTTGAAACTATAATCAGATAAAAATGTCCAAAGGACTAAAGAAACTGAGTTGGGCGATTAATCTATTCTTTTCTGTATTTTAATTCCACTGGAAGTAACAATAGGCTCTTCTTGACTTTGGCACTATAATAACTCAGCTGACATGCTAGAAATACCACACTCCCAGCCAAAAAGTAGTAACATTCTCCCTCTTTAAAAACAATGTTTTCATTTGTGAACTTCAAACTCCATGTGAAATAAAAGTCTCAACCTTGTGAGTCTGAGGTAAATCAAAGGGCTTTAGTGTCACTGAAAAGTTCCCTGGTTTGTTGCTCTTTTTCTAGAGAAGAAAGGAAATAAAAACACTACCAGGCAGACAGGTGTTTCATCAAATTTTGTATTTCCCTTCCAAGTGAGCTTGAGCAACTTCCTTGATAACTCATTCCAATACAGTTCTTCTCTATATCTGACCGAAACTCTTTCTTGCTGCTCTGCAGGCTCACTTCCTTGTATTATTATAGACTTGCTATTGGTGGAAATGTTTATTATCTTCACTTCATGAATTCTTGCTTTGATTGTCAGATATTATAACAGAAATTTTTGATAAGTTAATGTGATGGCTGATCATGATTGTCAACTTGACACGCTGGGAAGAGGGAAACTCATGTGAAGAACTGCCTCCATCAGACTGGCCTAGGGACATATTTGTGAGGAAATAGGAAGGCCCAGCCCACTGTGTACAGTACTAACCTTAGGCAAGTGGCCTTGGGATATATAAGAAAGGAAGGTGAATGTCAGCCTGGGAACAAGCTACTAATGAGTGTTCCTCCCTGATTTCTGATTCACTTCCAATTTCTAGGTTCCTGCTTGAGTTCCTGCCCCAACTTCCCTCAACGATAAACTAGGACAAGGAATTCAAGTCAAATAAATCTTTTCCTCCCCCAAGCTGCTTTTGGTTATGACGTTTATCACAACAAGCTGGAATAGTAGGCTATCTATGATCAGGATTAGATACATACCTTTTAAATATAATTTTTAATTGATTCTTTGAGAATTTTACATCATGTACCCTAATTCTACTCATTTACCAATCTTTCCAAATCTACCCTTAACCCCCATAGTATCCCCTCAAAATAAAAGTTAAAAACTATCAAGTGAAAACAAAATAAAACAATCAAAATAATTGCTTCACTCCTCCATTTTTCCCGCCTCTCGAACACCTCTTCATTCATCTTAGTGCATTGGGAGCTGCAGTGTGTCACACAGTAGACCCTTTTGTCTACTCAGCTTTACTTGGAGATGTTCATTGTAATGAGTTATTGGTCTGGTTAAAGTCCTCTGGCTTCTGGTATACCCATCAATACTGGACCCTCACGGAAACTCCTCTTGGATATCTTGCTGTTGCTCTGAGTCATGGTGATTCCCCGCGGCTATGGTTCCACAGGACTGGTCTTTTCACATATTTTGGTAGATAACAGATAGGGTAGATTTTGGGGTGGGCCAACTCAAAGGCCCTCGGATATGTGTCTGGGTAGTAGTAACTGATTTGGTCAGTCCTGGGTGCTAGGACCCACCACTGAGGTGAAGGGCAGAGTCAGCTCTTCGATGCCCAGCTTTCCCATGCCCATGGTGAGGGATGGGACCAAGTCTTCTGCTGCAGTGGTCAGTCAGGATCAGGGTTCCTATGTCCCACTGTGTTAACATCTGGCTACACTACTATTGGGCCAAAATTATCTCAAGGCCTGTACATCATGGCCTGTAGGACAGAGAAAAGCCCGGCTCGAGTTTGAAGGATAGTCTCAAAGCTACCGAGTGAGGATTAGACAGCAACATCTAGGTAGACACCCCTCCAGCCAGAGGGAGGGCTTGGCTTTCTCTCTTTGGCTAGAGGTACCCCACATCACACGATGTCACTTAACCTTTATAAGCTGACACTCACAGTAATAAACTGAGTTCCTGCTTTGACTTGAGTCCCTATCGTGTCTGATTGCCCTGAATCGTGGGGCTGCAGAACAGGCAGATAGCACACTCACTTAAAATCCCCAGTGTGCTATCCCCCAGGAACGCCCTGGGGATTAAGGCTACCCAGAATGTTCAGTCAACTCTGATCTCAGAAGCTAAGCAGGGTTGGATTTGTTTAGTACTTGGATGGGGGTGGGGTCCTTATCTTAATGAAACATTTCTAGTGTTGCCAGTATATGTTGGTCAAAGTTGGTTTTCCTTTCTGGGTATTAGTATCTCATCTGTATAAACTAATAGAATATGCAATTTCTTTGAGAGAATCACCACACTGATATGGATCATTAATAAACTGAAGTATTTTTTCTGAAGGAACTGACACTTGGGATTCAATCATTATTGCAAGTGGAAAACAGGTAGAGATCTCTCTTTTTATACACCTTAACTCTGGCATCCATCCCCAAAAGAAGCTCATGTGATTTTCAAATACTAGCCTCCCATCCTCATCTTCCTGTGATAACCAGTTCACCAAGGCCTTGTTTAAACTTGACTACAAGAGGAGGCCAGAGACAAATCAGGAGAAAACTAGAAGCTGTTGACATGGGCTGAGGAAAACATTTCTGGTAAAAGGGTCCCCTCACTAAGAGACCTCCTGATCTTCAAGCAGGGGGTCTATAATGTCACTATCTTGGTGGAGAAACATAAGGTAGGAGGGTCTTCCTTGTATCACAAAAAGAGGGTACCCTGTTGCATCATCAAGGAGAAGACCAAGCTAGGATGGCTGGTCTAGAGGAAGACCAGTACAACTGTTGCCTTCAAAGCTTAATTTGGAAGACAAAGGCACCCTGGCTAAGCTGGTAAAAAGCTACCAGTACAAATTACAAAGATGAGATTCATTCTCAAAGGGGAGTTAGCATCCTGGATCTTAAAACTGTGGCTCATATTGAAAATGGAGGGAAAAAAGCCAATGAATATGCTACCAAATGGGGTTAAGTGTACAGACTTGACCTTTCAGTACATAAATACATTGAGAAAAGTCATTCACAGGAGGACCAATGGAACCGAATTGAAGACCCGGATATTAATCCACACACCTACAAACACCTGACTTTTGACAAAGAAGAAAAATATCAAATGGAAAAAAGAAAGCATATTTAACAAATGGTGTTGGCATAACTGGATATCAACATGTAGAAGAATGAAAATAGATCCATATCTATCTCAATGCACAAAACTCAAGTCCAAATGGATCAAAGACCTCAACATAAAGCCAGCCACACTGAACCTCATAGTAGAGAAAGTGGGACGTACACTTGAACGCACTGGTATGGGAGAACACTTCCTAAATACAACCCCAGTCACACAGACACTAAGAGAAACAATTAATAAATGGGACGTCCTGAAACTGAAAAGCTTCTGTAAAGCAAAAAACATAGTCAACAAGACAAAATGGCAGCTTGCAGAATGGGAAAAGATCTTCACCAACCCCACATCAGATAAAGGGGAAAAATGGAGTACAAACATATACAGAGAACTCTCAACAGAGGAATCTAAATTGGCCAAAAGACACTTAAGGAAATGCTCAACATCCTTAGTCATCAGAGAAATGTACATTAAAACAACTCTGAAATTCCATCTTACACCTATAAGAATGGCCAAGATCAAAAACACTGATAACAACTTATGCTGAAGAAGTTGTAGGATAAAGGGAACACTACTGCATTGCTGGTGGGAGTGTAAGCTGGTACAACCCCTTTGAATATCAGTATGGCAATGTTGAAACAACCTTCCTCAAGACCCAGCAATACAACTTTTGGGTGGATACCCAAAGGATGCTCAATCGTGCCACAAGGACAAATGCCCAACTATGTTTATTGTTTGTCATAGATAGAGCCTGGAAACAACCTAAATGCCCCTTGGCTGAAGAATGGATAAGGAAAATGTGGCACATTTACACAATGGAGTACTACACAGCAGAAAAAAAAATGACATCTTAAAATTTGCAGGCAAATGGATGGAGCTAGAAAACATCATTTTGAGTGAGGTAACCCAGACCCAGAAAGACAAATATCATATGTACTCACTCATAAGTGGTTTTTAAACAAAACAAAGAAAAGCAGCCTACAAACCACAAACCCAGAGAACCGAGACAACAATGAGGACCCTAAGAGAGACATACATGCATCTAATCTACATGGGAAGTAGAAAAAAAACAAGATCTCCTGAGTAAATAGGGAGCATGGTGACCATGGGAGAGAGTTGAAGGGGAGGGGAGAATCAGGGAGGGGAGCAGAGAAAAATGTATAGATCAATAATATCAACTTTAAAAATGTCCTTCCAAAACTGCCTGAAGTACATTAACTTCAAAGTTGCTGAGGTTGTCTCCATTCATTTTGTGTCATAATGACAAAATAGTCAAGGTTGGGTACCTTGTCAATATGTTTATTTGGCTTATAATTCTGATGATTGGGAAGTCCAAACTGTACTGTGCCTCCATCAGACTAGATCATTACATTTCAGAGAGTCTGAAAATGAATCAGCCATGTGAAGAAGGGGTGCATGTGCAAACAAGAAAACAAGACAACAGGAAGAGGCCATGCATGCCCTTCTATAAAAATATAGTCTTGTGGAAATCAATCTATTCCCGCAAGACCACTCTAAGAGGCCAGCATTGATCCATTTACCAGGGAGGGAGCTCTCAGGACCTAAATACCTTTCACTAGGGTCCAGCTCTTAAAGATTTCATCATTTGAGCAGTACCATATTTGGTACCAAGCTTCTCACATAAGAACCTTTGGGGGAACAAACCACAGGAATCTTTGAGAGAATAGAACAACAGCAGAAATCATCAGTAACTTTCAAGACATTGGGTTCAGTACAAAAGGAGACCAACAGTTTGCTGAAAGGGGGCAATGAAGTTGGAATGAGAACGAAAGGAAAGAAAAGGCATAAGAACGGCCTGGAGGTGAAGTCGATTTTCAGCATCACTTCATTTGCAGAGAAGAAGAAGAAGGAGTCAGCTTTGTCTCACAGCTATGGATATAAAGGACAGACAGGTAGTAGCTCAGAACTGAAATGTCTGGTAGCTCCTATGAGAACATCAAACCCCAGCTTCTCTCTTTGGCATGTGGTAGTAAACAGTGACAAAAAGGAGAAGTTCCTATTCACAAACCATCATCCTTCCTTTTGTCTACTCCTGCACAAGAAAGAAATAAAATTATGAAGCAACTCACCCATTAAATATCAGAGTATTGCCAGCTGGACTATTATTAGAGACTTTTTCTATAGCAAAATCTCGTTAATTTAGACTACACCAATTTGGAATTTGTAGTCATTTACCCAGGTTGGTGTTACCTTTGTGCTACTTAACAAAGAAAGGGCTCACTAAACAAATAGTGGGAACAGGATTTCAAGAAAGTTAATTTAGCATTCTAGGAGCTTATTCCACCTATTTTAAAGAATACACTGTTTTTAAGGAACTTCAGAATATTCATTATTTGAATGCAAATTGATTCTGCTAATTATAGATTAGTGTAATCTACTGTTAAAATCCTTTATCTGCAACAGTTAACTTGGCTCGCATTGAATAAACTCATTAGAAATCAAATGTCAATTCTTTAAAGCTGGTTCTCAATTCAAATAAATACATATCCCTTTTACCTACCCCCTTGAGTTAGCCACAGTTAGAAAGGTACTGCCTGAAACTAGTCCATCACTTATGATTATAGTGCAAAAAACGAACAAGTGATGAAAAAGCCTGCAGCCAAAAGCAACGTTTAAAGTTGATGTTATAAATCATGAGAACACTCTCCATGACAGGTTCTACTGACAGTCAGTTCTGCCCTTATTTAACATACATACGTGGGAAACACACTTAGAAAGCTAGATAGGTTTTTTTTTTTTTACGGATTTTTTTTTTGTTTGATAGTTTCAAAGTTTATTAACTAATTGGAAAAAGGAAAAGAATAGCTAAAGAACATGTAGGGGAGGTGGGGGAGGAAATGAGAGGAGAGAAAGGAGGGGCAATTGTGGTTGGTATGTAAAATAAGTAATTTTTTTTAAAAAAGGACCCTGAGAAGACTAAGTGACAGCAGACTGCAGAAAAGGAACAGGCCTTGTATAAAATGTAACTGTGATAACTAGAAAACCAACACAATCCAGGGCAAGTTAGTATACGGGTAAAGTTGTATAATCTTCCCTGGTAAATTCTGAAAATTGTAATAGAATTATTAAAGTGCAGTAAATAACCAATGACGTCCCTAACTGATCCAAGTTGAACTATGTCAAATGTGGTTTCGAAAGGCAAATACATTCTCAAGCACACGTACACGACGAAGCATACTTTGTGTCAACAATAGATAACCTTCAAAAGTGAAATATATTGATGCGTAAAACAATGAGGCTCATATGTAATAAGAAAAGAATTCATTAAGTGGTCATTGTATGTAGGTATGATGTTCAACTACTTTGCCTAACAATCCCTTGTAGAGAGCTTTAGCATCATTTCTGCTGCACATGAAGAAAAGGGAATCTCAGAGATACTAAGGAACTCACTCTAAGCTGAGAGAAAGAATGAAGGAGAGAGACAAATACACAGAGAGAGAGAGAGAGAGAGACAGACCTCCAAAGTTAGAACTCAAGACAGCTCCTGGGCTTTACCTTTCCAAACTCTACAAAAAAGAACTCTGTCTTATATTAAGGATTCCATAAGGCAATATTTATACTGTACTTTCATTTTCCAAATATATACTTAGCAAATATCTTGACTATGATCTAAAAGATGGAAAATGATACTGTGTTCATAAACATACTTGGTTTTGGAAGATGCAAATAAAAGTAATAGTAAAAAAAAAAAACAACCTATGAACATGTCTATTAGGCAAGCCCACCCCAATATCTCAAGTTGATGTCTGACATAAATGATGAAACCTGAATATCAAATTATCAGTTAATATTTGGTTTTGTTGTTTTCTCATTGACTTTAGAGAGAATTGAGATGAGAATATGCTGACGAGACAGGAGGAATGAGGAAAGGATTTCAGGGAATGCTAACAACCCATTGTGCTGTTTTAGAGGAGTATGGAGAATCTGTTTTTCGGGTATTCTAATTAATTCTAAGGGTATAAAACACATGTGGGGCCTGCTATGGTGGAGAAACCTCTGATCATACAACTCAGTCACAATGACAGATAATGTTGAGGCCAGCTCGGGCTACATAGTGAAATACTGTCTTAAAATAACAGTATTCGTGTGGACATGATATACATTGCAGAGATACTGGGAGTTGGAGAGATGGAAATGTATGCAATTACCTGATTTAGAGATAAAGTGTTCCATGTTCCATGTTCATAAAAAGACAAGTGGGTAGTGAAATAGTTACTCACATAATTTCTTTTCTATAAAAATCAAAACTCTTTACTTATTCTTCCTGCTTCAAATCTACCTATTCTTCGAGGATCTGCTAAAAATTGTCACATGCGGTATGAAATGCTACATAATCTCTAAGGTGAATCAAAATATCCCTTTTTTCAGCTTGTCTCCCTTGAACACATTCAACTGCAGCACTGATGATAATACCAGCTATTCATATATGTGGCCCCACTGTCAGATGAAAAGGCATGGACCTCTGACTTGGCTTCTGCAATCCCTACACTGCCTAGCGCAGTGCCCACAACCTAGCAGGTTATGGGGAAAAAATGCCTGGATAGCACTGATTTAAGACAGTGCATTTTCACCTAGCTTACCTGAAGGAGCATTTGTTCTCTTTCTTTTCTTGCTTGAATCCCCTCCATTCTCAATGAGGCCATTTGCAACCAGAGGGCCACTGGCACTAGCAAACTGCAGGGGTTCGTTGTTGTTGGCAGGGTCAAAGGGCAGCTGGTTCAATCCTAAAGAAGAAAAAGAAAGCCAAGTCCAGACTCCATTAAGGACTGGGATCATCCCCAGACTTTATTATAGAAGCTACTAGTGGGGGAAAAAAATCTTGTAGGTCTTAACAGAGTCTTGGTGTAAAAAGATAAATCCTTCAAGACAGTTGCCTTCTGTAATTTTTGCAGATGTGTTAACAAGTTCAGAATTAAAATATAAGATGGTGACTCTGCCATTGGTTAAGAATCCTCCCACTTTTGTTTTATACTTCTTCTATTAAAATGACAGAACTACCTAGATGCAGTGATTTGTGCTGATAGGCCTAGCTACTCAGGAGGCTGAGGCAAGGAGGTCGTGTAAGTACAGAAGTTTGATACCACAAACTTCATAGTAAGACTTCATCTCAAACAAAAAATATAGAAGTTGTTTTTTTTTTTTTGATGTTTCTGTAGCTGGACCTATTTTTCTTTGAAAAAGGTTAGCTTTGAATTTTTGAATTATCCCTTAAGACCTTCTCTATTATTTTGCTTTGAGGCTTGCTGAATTGATGCAGATACAAGCATTAGATACTTCTGGTGTTAGTCATCTCCAGTGATAACACAAAGGTCTCTAATAACAAAACTGTAAGCTCATGGCAAATGAAAAATAAGAAAGATATGGACATTGTGGGGAGTTGTTTACTTGCTGGAATAATGGGGGTCTCTAGGCCAGGTTTCCTGGCATTGCTCTCATCACGTTCAAATGCTGTCAGAGGCATGGATACTTAACTATTCATTGCTGCACCACACAGGATGCCAAAAGGTGCTTTCCACTAGCTAAGTCTTAGAGCTGTGGCAAAATCTTTGACACTAAGAAGGGATGCTATCATTAGTAAAACTTACAGAAAAGATCACAGAAATCCTTAATATTTTAAGTAAATTGACAATTCTATATTGTGCTGCATTCAAGCTAGTGGCCCAGAAACCGAGCTTAGACACACCTAAAGAGGCGAGTACAGTTAAGTTCTCACTCTGGCAGCAGCACGCAGAATTTCAAGTGTTTCAATTAAAATGTCATGAAATACAGAAAGAAAAGCTTTGTGAAAGCCCAAAGTAAACATATTTCTTCCAAGCCTTTTATCCACTACTTCCTATTTAAAAGGGAATCAGGATGGTCTGACATGGTTCATATTTTTAATCTCTAATTTTTCTATGACCCACAACTGTACAATTCTTAAGACAATGTTACAAAACATCAATGACGAGATTGGAAGATAGGTAAATGTCAGTCAAATCTCAGGAACATGAATGCTGAGCAAAATGCTTTGCATAATTGTTTCTATTAAATGTCCTTATGTTAATGTTTTCAGACCACATAAAAGCTAATATATTTTCCCTAGCAACTAGACTCCACTAGGAACACCTCCATTAAGTGTCCTTTGGGACTTATCAAATAGTCTTCGTTTACAACATGTAAGTACATGAAATGATCAAACTTGCTTTTTTTCTTAAGTCAACTGTTCACCTATATCCTAGCTACATCCCATTAACTATGTATCATAACTAGAACTAAAAATAACAAACAAAGTAGACACAGTGATGTGGATCTCAATCACTCCAAAGTGATTTAACAATTTCAAAACTTTCTTAGCATTTCCTTCCGCATTATCATTCTGATCAGATCAAGTTCTGGAGAAAACAGAATGCTTGTACAGGGAAAATGCACAACACATTGAGAATGCAAATCTTTGGTTTCCTTTAGTAGCTAGAGCTGATTGGCTAGCCATATAATCTCTTTTATCCCTAGTCTCATAAAGTGTATAATAAGTGATAATACTACACAGGGTAGCTGCAGAGATTAAGAAATAGATGTTTGTGGTAATTATTTTTATTGTAAGTGAATTAAAACAGGATTTTCCTCATAAACTTGTTAAGTTCTTCTGAAGGAAACTCTGCACCCCAAAATTGTATCCATTTTTACCTAGCACCACACTAATACATAGTGAATATTGAATAAGTTAACTTATTAGTGGGGGTAAGTTCATTATATTGTCATGTGATTAAAGTCTTGACAGATGATAGCCAAGAATTATGCCACAACTGAAAAGTTCTAATGCTGATTGGAGCAATATTATTTAAAAGAATTTGATTTTAAACGCATCTCCACCATTTGAGTAACATACTACAGGATGGGTAAAATACTGATTAAAAGAAATTCTCAGAGATTAGGACGTTCTGATTAATGACTGTTAATCATAAGAGCTTTTAATTTTGCCTTGCATTTGATAATTTGAAGAATAATGTATTAGTCCATTTCCCTGTTTATGAAGTAGGTTAGGACTTCTGAGGCATAATCTTTCAGCGGAGGCTAGTGAAAACACCTAACTCCTGGGACTGATAAAAATATAAAACCAGATCATGGATGTGAGACATTCACTATCACATCTGACCCGTAGCTAATGATCAATAAACACATATTGATCATTAAAATGTATTCAAATCAAATATATTCAAAAATATATTCTCGATTGCCTAATTTATGGCACTGCCTTCCTATTTCTTGCTTCCGCCCTAGGGCAACACATCTGTTTCCTCCTGGAGGGAGCACATGAGATGTCAAGGGAGTAGGTTCTATGCTGGGGTTGAATGGATATGGTAAGCTCAATAAAATTGACCACAACTACTATAATATTGATTTTAAATTTTTAATTTCTCATATTGAGGAAGTATAAAGTGGGGAAGCTAAGCTGAATTTGGCTTAATCCAAAACCAAGCCTACTTCCCTCATTTACTTTTCCATTGCTCTTTTTCCATTTTTGTAAAAGTTTAAGGAGTTCAACAAAAAATAAAAGTCTGGTGACTCGAGGGTCTTTGCTCATAGGCATTTGGTCAAAACTGCATTTGTTCTATTTGGTTGCAGATAACATCGGAGATTCCGATGATTTATGTCTCATACTAATGTCTAGCTCTTTTGACACCAAATAAGACAGAGATTTCAAGAGTTTTCTGTGAACTGACCTCTTATAAGATCCAGATACATAAAAATTTAGTGCAGCACCTCAGGTCTTATTTTTTTTATAGGGAAAGATCTCATGTCAAAGTCAGAGACATTTCACACAGTAAGCCAGTTCATTCAACACAAATCCACATTTTATATTATCTAGGACCCAATATAGTCTTCAAAGATTTGTAGCTTGAGAGCAAGAGCTATAGAGCTAGTAAAATTCTATGACACTTGTGATTCCTAGCGAATTTTACTGTATTGTTTCAGTCTTCCCCAAAGACAGCATCAAATAAACTAAGTAAGTCAATAGGTATCTATAGAGTCTTTTCAGTGCTATGTATATGTGACTTATGTCAAGTGATATTTTAGGTGAAAAGACATCACAAAATTATTTAAATATTAAAATGAAATCTATAATTTTAATGCCATGACTCTTGTTAAATTTCAATGATGATAAAAGGAAAAATATTAGCAACAACAATATTGTAACTCTCACTGAAACTATGGGATTTACTTTCAAATCTTTTACGAAAGCAATTTCTACTGGATTCTAACAGACATGATGAACTGGAAAATGCTAAGAAACTTCTGAGGTTACAAAGTTCAGTCTGTACAATATAGGAAATTTCTATAGTATTCTACTATCAGATCAACTTTGGCTTTTTTATATTTATTTATTAAAGATTTCTGTCTCTTCCCCCAGCCACCTCCCCTTTCCCTCCCCCTCCCCCAATCAAGTCCCCCTCCCTCATCAGTACAAAGAGCAATCAGGGTTCCCTGCCCTGTGGGAAATCCGAGGACCAACCACCTCCATCCAGGTCTAGTAAGGTGAGCATCCAAACTGCCTAGGCTCCCACAAAACCAATAGGTGCAGTAGGATCAAAAACCTATTGCCACTGTTCTTGAGGTCTCAGTAGTCCTCATTGTCCGCTATGTTCAGCAAGACCGGTTTTAACCCAGGCTTTTTCAGACCCAGGCCAGCTGGCCTTGGTGAGTTCCCAAAAGAACATCCCCATTGTCTCAGTGTGTGGGTGCACCCCTCACGGTCCTGAGTTCCTTGCTAAACACTATCCTGAGTGAGGTAAGCCAGACCCAAAAAGAGGAACATGGGATGTACTCACTCATATTTGGTTTCTAGCCATAAATAAAGGACATTGAGCCTATAATTCGGGTTCTTAGAGAAGCTAAATAAGGAGAACCCAAAGAAAAACATATAGGCATCCTCCTGAATATTAACATTCATCAGGAGATGAAAGGAGACAGAGACAGAGACACACATTGGAGCACCGGACTGAAATCTCAAGGTCCAAATCAGGAGCAGAAGGAGAGAGAGCAGATCAACTTTGGAACACCCTTTACAAAGCATTCTAATACTTACAATGGGTGATTTAGGTTATAGGGTTAAAATGTGACCCTGTGGATCCAACTTTTTGTTTAAAGCTGTGGCTCATAGACTAACAGTAAATGTCTCTAGATAAGTTCACTTTACATGAAAATGACTAAAGGTCTGTGAAATGTGTTAACTGAAGGCAGCAATCTTCACACAGAAATTAATGCTGAAAAAAAATAACAGCTTTTTGGCAACAGGAACATCCTGGTGAATTTGTCCTATTTTCCAAATGATTTCAGTATAAAGTCAGATATGAGACATTATGATAGTTGGTAGGGGGTCCTCCAAATTAGTTGGCTTTCTTTTCTTTATTTTTCATCTGGGGCTTTTCATTGAATAGGCAAGCGCTCTACTTAGAAATCCCATTTAGACATGCGATTGGTTGGGATGGAGGTTTCATTATATAGCCTGGCCTTGAACAAATTTCTGATCCTTCTGCTTCTGTCTCTCAAGTGTTGAAATCACACTTGACAGTTGTAGGTCAAGACATCTAGCTATAAATTAGTGGGATTTTGTCAGATTATGCTAAAATTAAAGCATTTCTCCTTTCCCCTCCATCCCTTCAAAACCCTGCATATACATACTCCTTTTTTTGCTCTCCTTCAAATTCATGACCCATGTTTTAATTGTTACTGCATTCATATATGTATGTTTGTATGTATGTATTCTTTTTTTTTTTTTTTTTTATTTTTTTTAATTAATTAATTTTTATTTATTAAAGATTTCTGTCTCTTCCCCACCGCCGCCTCCCCTTTCCCTCCCCCTCCCCCAATCAAGTCCCCCTNCCCTCGTCAGCCCAAAAAGCAATCAGGGTTCTCTGTATGTATTCTTAAATATAACTTGTTCAGTCTGTATAAGTCAGTTTTTAATTTTAAACTTGTGGGAAAAAATAATGAGTATGCCATAAAGAAATCATCTGGTCCTTTTGTAATATTTCTTCTTCTATAGGATCCCCTCGATACATTCACTCTCTGTGTCTTATAGGCCAGAAAAACCTTTGACTCCACATTTGATATCTTTTGCCACCCTGTCATTCTACTTAACAATTCTGAAGGATTATTCACAGTATTGAAAATGGTTGTATTTCAATATCACTCTTCAATCCAAGGGTAGCAGTCAAAACAATTTTTCAGAACCATGGCTTAATTGATAGCAAGTAAATGAATCCTATTTTTCAATCATTATGAAAGCAATAGGCTCTGTGTGTGTGTGTTTTAGATGAAAATAGGGATGCTGTTAATGAGTTATTGGTGAATAAAGATAATGGGGATGAGGTGGGGAAAAAGGGCAAACTTTTCTCAAGCAAAGGTCTTCCTTGAAGAGCTTAAGAGACAGCAAGATGGTTAAGACCACACTGAGCTCCTGCAGAAGACCAGAGTTTGATTTCCAGTACCCATGTGTGAATGGTCACAGCCACCTGAAACTACAGGCCCAAAGGGATCTTCACTCACTCACACATACACTCACACACTCACACAGAGAATGAGAGAGACAGAGAGAGACAGAGACAGAGAGAGACAGAGAGATACATTTTTTCTTGTAAATAAAGGTCTTGCATGATTTCTAATGAACATAACTTTCAGAGCAAAATTTACACTAAAGTCATGTTTTCCCAAATGTGCAACACAAGTAACTAGCCATTTTCATAAAAGATGGTCCCTCAACTTTTAATGACTCCCCAAACTAGTCAGTCAAGTCACTAGGATCTTCATAAAAATGTCCCATCCAATTCAGGCCTTTGTTGTTGCTTTTTGATTGTTTGGTTTTGGTTTTTCGAGATAAGGTTTCTCTATGTAACATCCCTAGCTATCCTGGAACTCACTTTGTAGAACAGGCTGTCCTGGAACTCACAGAGATCTGCATGCCTCTGCCTTCTGAGTGCTAGGATTAAAGGTGTGCGTCACCACCGCCCAGCAGTCTGTACTATGCCCATCTTAAACTTTACCCAACCCACTTTTCTTGACATGTTTATGCATTCACTGGAGATTGTATGTTGGCCTAGGACTCAGATTCAGTAAGTCTGAACTATGGGCTTCCTTCCTGGGAATTTCTTGGATGTTGCTGAACATGATGGTATAGAGTCCCTGTGGACATAAATCTATCTCATCTATTTTTACACCTCCATATCTTTAGTATACACTGTTCCTCGGCCTACTTTTTATGCTAAATACTTTTATTGAAAAACTACTTTTTTCAATATATTCCGATTACAGTTTGCCTCACCCAACTCCTCCCAGATCCTTTCCATCTTCCTGCAACAACTGCACACCCTTCTCTCTCTCTTTAGAAAGCACACAGAAAACTAACAAAACAAAATGAGCTAAGTAGAATAAAATTTTAAGAAAAGAAATGCACACATAGAGACACACACACACAGAGAAAGAGAGCGAGAGACCACAAAAACCAGAAACCATATATACAAACAAAATGTCAGTAAGACAAAAAATGTCCAGATAAAACAATATGAGACCAAATATATATAAAATACCATTGAGTTTATTTTGTACTGGCCATTCACTGCTGGGCATGTGGCCTACCCTTAAGTCTGGTTAATATGACCAGTGAGACTCCATTGCCTCTTCTTGATTTTCAAACTTTAAAATACCAACATTACTTTAAGGTTTATTTCAGTAGCTATATTTACATGGTGATGCAATTCCTCATTTGCTTATATCCAACCTAATATATACAAAGCAAAGAGATCAGCTACTCATAAAAATCTATTATTGGCTGTATACTATATACACTAGTTACACATATTATCTATTTTATTTCCTAGTCATCATTCCCATTTACAAGGAATGGGAGACTTACAGAACTGAAGGAAAATAACAAAGGTCATACAGATAATAAGCAATATTAAAAGGAGCACAGGCTTTTTAAAATCCAAAACATTCTTGTAGCTTTCCTTTTATTTTAATCTGTATATTACTTGTGTGTTTTTAAACCTTCTTTGTGCTATACTTCTTTTGATACAGTAATGGTGTTACTCATTCCATATACCAATGGATCTATGGCTAGAGTAATCATAAATAGAAGAAGGAAGTTAGAACACTGGGGGGAATCATTTCAAATGGATGTTGGTGTGACAGCCCCTTTATCTACAGGATGCTATTAGGTATACAGCCTTGTTCTACCATGTGCTTCTTGCCACATGTCCCAAAACAATAGAACCAAGTGACCATGGAGTGAAACCTTCAAAACCATGAGCAAAAACAAATCATTTCATAATTTAAGTTAATGATATGTTCTTTTGTCACAGTGATGGAAAATTAACTAGTGGACCATGACTCTGCACAACTTCATTCTCTTTTCTGGAAGCCAAAATGGTCTTTGCATTGTCTATTACACCAATATAATAAAACACTACAGAATAGAGCATATGTGAATCATTTCTTAATAGTTCTATGGGCAGTAAGTTACCTACCCTACTTTATAAAAATATAATTTAAAAAGACAGAGTACAAAAAATGTGTTTTTCTAATACAGTAGGCATAAGATACATGCAGCTATTACAACTTTAAATTTAAATTAACTAAGATGGAATATCATGAAAACTTCAGTAGCACTGGTGACATTTAAAGGATTTACCAGTTGTTAAATGTGTCATTCATAAGGTACGTGAGAAGTCATTTTATCTCTTCTAGTTCTGTACTGTAATACAGGGACAGGAATGTCTCTCCAATATTGGGACATGAAGAAAACTAAATGGGACTATATTAGTTATTTTATATGTCGCTGGGACAAAAGACCAAACAAAAACCAACCTAAAGAAGAAATTGTTTATTTTGGCTTGCATGGTTATATGAGCAACCAGGCAGGACAGAGTGGTGAATGCTGGGACTCAGCTTCTTTTTCCTTTTTATATAGTTCTGGAGGGCAGATCAGGAAATGTTGACTGACAAGCACATTTAAGGTACATGGTTTTACCCCAATTAATCTAATTTGTACAATTCTGATGTGGGTTTGCCCTCTATATGCTGTGAACACTGTGAACACCATTGGTTAATAAAGGAACTGTCTTGGGTCTGCTCAGGGCAGAATAGAGGTAGGTAGGGAAATACTGGGAAAAAGAAGGCAGAGTCAAGAAGTCATGGAGGAGACAGATGGAAGCAGCCAGCCAGCCGGAACATTGCTGGTAGGCCACGAGCCTCGAGATAAAATATAAAATAATGGAATGTGTTAATTCTAGATGTAAGAGCTAGAAATCAATACACTTAAAGTGACTGGCCAAGAAGTGATTTAAATAATATAGTTTTGTGTAATTATTTATGGAGTCTAGGCGGCCAGGAAATGAACAATTGGTCTCTCTACTACAGAATTCCTCACTGACATGCTTGTCTCTTTGCTGATATTAGAACCTGAGATGTTGACGATCAGTATTAGCTACTATAGGGACAATAATCACTTAAGGTCTAGTACATATTAGAAACTAAAAAAAGTTCTTATGATGCTTTATCTTGATTATTAACTTGAGATATAGAACACGAAGAAAAATCTTTGAGCATATCTGTGACGGCATTTCTAGAAAGCTTCAACTGATGAGGGAATACGTACCCTGAAATGTGAGCATAATTATTACATGGTTCATGGCTCTGCACTGAATAAAACTGAGAGACTTAGTAGAATACCAGCATTCATCTCTCTCTGCCCCCTGACTACACATGCAACAAGACCAGGCACTTCCATTCATGTTCAATGCTGTCACCATTATGATGGGCTGCAACCACCAACCATTAGCCAAAGTAAAGCCTTCCTCCTATAAGTTGTGTTTTGCCCAGTATTTTCTCACAGCAACAAGAAAAGTAACTAACATGGTCTTTTAAATCAGCAGGAATTTATATGAATTTGCCTCACAAATTGAATTAGAACTATTTGTAGTATCGTGTGGAGTCACACTTCCAGACGAATTCCTATTGAAGGACTGAGAGATATTAGTCTTGTGCTCTTCTAATGAATTTTTCCAGGTAATATGTAGTGATTAAAGCAAATCATTAGTAAAGAATCTGAAAATATGACTGTTCGGGGCTTGTAATACCTTTAGATCATTCCTATCATCACCATGGACTTTCAAAAATGTAAGAATAAATTACAACTAAAATGCCTTGTCCCAAAACTGTATTAAGTGGTATCTTTAGAAAGGATGCTATACTAATGCAACATTGGAGTGGCAGTGGAGCTGTGATGGACAAGAATAATTTCTCTAAATCCCTATTTCCCTTTAACTTGGGGTATTGTCTGTGCTTTTCCTGTGGGGCTGACATCCACAGGCCTGGTAATGGTGAATTATTTGAGTGAGTCTGAACTAAACCCATTAAGGTGCTTAAGTTTCCTGAGTAGGAAAACCAAATACAGATCTCTCCCTTTCAGAAGAAGAATGCCTCAGAAGTCTTTTCCTTTATACAATTTAATGCTGGGAAACACAGCAAAATCACATTACTCAATGAAAACAAGGCTCAAAAAATGTTTGATTTGATAGAACAGTTCAAAGTGACAGATGGTAGATGGGTAATCTAGCATTTTCTTTAAAGTCTGGCATTCCACAGAAGAACTGATAACAGTGGTCCAAAGTTTGCTGTAGTTTAGCCCCAGGGAACAGTTTGGGTACCCACTGGTCTCTGTACATCTTTGGGAGCTGGTACAGAAAGATGGTGATTCGTCAGTGCAGCTTTGAGCTGGCTTGAAGTCAGGCAGCAATTCTTGTTGACCAACTTTCCACCGGAGTAAGAGGAAAGGGCAAGTTCTTAACACAGTGACCACCAGGTTATCTACTTAGTTCCTGTTTGCTAACGTGCTCAGAGCCACTGTATTTTGAGTTTCTCTGGTTTGATAAAACAGATAATGGCAGATTTCTGAACCTGAGGGCAGAGAGTTGTTCTGGTATTGAAACTGGAGTCTACCTTGTCAGATCTGTAATCAGGTCTTCCCTTCAGGCTGATTGATTTCATAAAGTCAAGGCAATTATCAAAAGCAAGCAGAGTTTTCACTGCAAAACCTACTTCGACAGTTTTGAAAACTAGCTCAGGAGCCTAGGCTGAGCCAGCCCTTTCAATAGGAACAGTTACAATACACAGAGAACACCAACTTCCCCTAATAGATTCTTAAGATGCCAGTAAATAAGTTGTAAACAACTTTCAGCAACATAATTTCGCATCCTGTGAGTGAATGAAATTGAACTTGCTGTCAGATAAATCAGGATTTCAGTGTAAGATGCTTTGAAAGGGAAAGTGAGCTGGAACTCTTCTGATCTTTGGAGAGTTCATTTCATCAATTAATGCTAGAGGGATATTGGTATCCTTTATGAGAGGCGCACTGCATGAAAAACATCTCAATCTTTGTTTCTAAAAAAATATGAATTTCACCAGATTTCTTTCCCTCATATATTTGGCTGTCCTTAACTATTTATCCAATCACTATGCTACAATTTTAATTTCCTCCTAATTAACCAATGATGAGTTTGTGATTTAGCGTTCCCTAAAGATAGAACTGCATAAATATGGTAAATCTTCATTTACATTCTCAAAAGTTTTATCCTCTCCACATCCACCTGTTGCTATACTTTTGCTATACTCTTTCACTGATGCTCTGGAGGTATGCCTTCTGCATCCCTTATCTTTGATCACCATTTGGATTCATTTTTCAAATATGTACAATAAATGGCTTTTGTTGACTGTGGAATTAAACACACAGGAAGAAACAGAGATTCCCATAATATACTAATGCATCTTTAGAGATCCATACCTCCCTATAACTACATCCTCTCAAGAGTATCATCAATATGGGAGCTGACAAGTGATAACTCCTTTAGTGAAGGCACTGCCAGAACTGAAGTTAAATTCATTTCTGCAGAAGCTAGACTGTGATTCTTGGGAAGAAAGCAGAACTTTATTAAGAGAAGCTTGTAAAAAAAAAGAGCAATTTACCTTTGAAGTGAGTAGTACAACTGCTGTTGTATAAAATAGTGGGAAATTTTATTCTGCCTGAAGTCTAATTGAGTATGTATTGGAATAAATGAGCTAATGAATTAATATGGAACCATTGTCTGCCTGCTCATTCACCCAATTCATTAAAACAATTCTGTGTGTCCATCAGTATGCAAGGCCTGAGGAGTTTATGATATGATAAGATAGTCTGTATTCTCAAGGAGACCAGAGCCAGAAAGGAAGGCCAACATAAATACAATCTGGCCTGAACTGTACATTAGATTCACCTCCTTCTCCTTTCCCTAAGTAACCTGGGTCATTCATGTCTAACTTTCTCAAAATTCCTCAAAAATGCTAATCACATTCATGTCCATGTTTTTCTGTGTTTACATTCCCTGCCTGAAAATCAGTGTTCCCTTTTATCCACGTGGAGAGTGTTATTTGCCTTTCTAAACCCCCCACACATCACCTCTCTGGTGAAGTTTCCCTCACCCTTGAAGGTTCTCTTCGCTGAATATTTTCTCAGAACATTTAAAGCAGGCCATCTGACTTCATTTTGGATATCTGTGTGTGTTCTAGGTGGGTGCGGCGGGACTGTGTCCCTGGCACCCAGCCGCCCGCATGGCTAGCTTATGCCCCGAAATAATTACACGGAAACTGTATTCTTTTAAACACTGCCTGGCCTGGCTAGTTCCAGCCTCTTATTGGCTAGCTCTTACATATTGACCTAACCCATTTCTAATAATCTGTATAGCCCGCAAGGTGGCTTACCAGGGAGGATCTTAACCTGCGTCTGTCTGGAGTGGGAGAATCATGGCGACTCCTGACTCAGCTTCTTTTTCCCAGCATCCTGTTCTGTTTTCTCCACCTACCTAAGGGTTGGCCTATCAAATGGGCCTAGGCAGTTTCTTTATTAGTAAGAAATCACTCCCACATCAGGTGGGCACTGTGACATTGGACCTATGCCATCTGATACCAAGATGAAGGATATAATGGAACTTAGAAAGCACTACAGGTAAAAAGACAAATTTGAAAAACAACCGTCATATTGTGGAAATATGACAGTAGCAAGTACTCAGTGGAATGGGTTTCAGAAATATTTATAAAGAAGAATCATCTTTAGAAACATCCAATCCACTGATTGGATCTTGGATTTGAGACAGAACGACTCAATTAAAAACCCTTGAATCCTAAAAATTGAAACCTAGGTTGGCAAGGTGGCTTGTGGGAAGAAGAGCTTGGTTTTCAAACCTGATGAACTAAATTCGATTCCTGGTACACACAGTGGAAAGAAAAGAACCCAACCCTGATAACAACAGATGTGCCCTGGCATTTGCCATGCACACAAAAGATACATATACCTCAAACATATAAAAGCTGCAACCTTTGTGACTATCAGTAGGAGAAAAAGCACATTTCATCGAGAGGCATATCTATATGACTATGTTGTAAAATAAAGCTGCTTTCAGTCTTTATTTACCATAGGATAAAGGCTGCCAAGAATACCAGGAATGGCTTGCACTTGACCTTTAGTATGTATTCCTAACACAGTCTGTCAAAAGACACAAATCCATCCAGAATAAAAAGTATAATATTGTAAGAGGCAGGATAAACTATTTTGCTAAGGAGAGGAAAGAGCATTTTAGTAATAGGTTGTAGAGTTGGTTTATTTTGTGTATAGCATTCCCCGACAAAGTTGTCTTTGAAGGTCAGTAATACTTAATAGATTCCTTTGCTCTCTCTCTTCAAAAGATTTCCTTCTCTCCTCTTCCCAAATGGTCTTATTAGCAAATACAGCATTTTAATAGTAGTTCTTTTTGATATTATACTCTGTTGGAATAAACTGACAATTTTTCTTTTAATAACACTCAAGGATAACTTGAAAATAATGCTATGATGGTTTTCTTCCTGCCAAAGAATATAGCAATGTAATTGCCTACTGAAGAAGAAGTACTGTAATCATCTTTAAATTTAAAGTAAATTCATTTCAGGAAACGGTTCTGAGACAACTAACAGAGAACACTGGGGTTCCTAGGAGACTGCAAAGTGATGGATTGAATCACATCACTCAATACCAGAATGCTAGAATACCATGGCTGAATAAATCACACAAGCACTCACAACTTAAGAGCATCCCCTGCAACAGAATATCACTGGGTATGCTTTAGAATCATGAGACATCATAGCAGATTGATTTAAACACTGCCTAGATTTTTTGCACCTAAGAATGTGAGGTAACCCAGAAGCAGCAGGTGTATAGCACAATTGATTCAACTAAATAGATGAAGCTAATGTACCAAACCAAGTCTGGCTGTAAAAGCACCGAAACTTTCCAAAAGTACCTCTAGGACATCAGTGACTGAAAAGACCTAAACATCCAAGCCCAACTAATGTCACTGGGACCTTGTAGTGAGAACCAAAAGACAAGGCATTACTCTGTATTAGGTCATTTTCATTTCCTTCTCAATAGAATCCACTGAAATCTTCCACTAAGATTTTCATTTTAGGTTTTTTTTTTTTTTTTAAGTCCTGCTCCTTAAGCTTAGGAAAACATCCTTTGGAAACAGATTTGGATTGGTTACATTCACAAGCTAAGATTTGTGGAAACTAGGCACTTGCCTAGGAAGATGGAGGGAAAGGAGGAAATAAAGTAAGAATGAACCCAGGCTCTGAAAGCCTAACTCTACAGTGGCAACCTGGGCAAATGCCAATCATAGCTGATGTTTATTAAATCTATTTTATTAAGAGCCACTTCCTTGGTTTTTTGACTGGCAATGGTGGACTTTGGCACATATGTGACTAAGTGTGGTTTATCATAAAGCAAACAAAAACAAAAGCAAGCCCCATAATCTTTTCATTTTTGCCACCTCTTTACTTGCCTCAATCCAGTCTTCAGATTTATTGGGGGTGTCCCCAGACATTAGTCCCTAGACTTTAACACAAAATGATTCATTCCTGGCTACAAAATCACTTGGGGGGATTTTTTTGAAGAACACCAATTTATACACACACACACACACACACACACACACACACACCACAAAATGCTTAAATATGCACCAGGGGACTCTAATGCACAGGCAGAAATGAGAATGTCCTGTCAAAATGTTTTTTTTCTAATTTAAGGCCAGATAATGAAGATCTCAATCTTTCGTTTTCTTTTAAAGTTGAAACCAGAAAACACGTAGAAGTTCACTTACTCATTCCCTACAACAGGCACGAGATGATACTGGCTGTCTGACATCAATGCATTAGACCTAAACTTGTCTAGTTTATGAGGCTTTTCAAGTTTGCACTTTGGAAAGAAAGAAGGATTAATGGCAAAACCAAAACAAACTGAAGTGTCAAAGAAAAATTAGGCAAAGTATTCTTTCAGGATTGAGGTCTTTTCCTTTCCTCTTGGACAATTAGCTAAATTAGTTCAGCAATACTATGTCAGTGTTTTCATTTCCAGGGAAAGAGTCCAAGCTGCCTTTGGGAACTGGCCTTGAATCTCATGTTCTTTGCAACTTTAGGTCAATCAATCCTCCTGTCTTGAAGTAGAACTTGATTTTCTTTACTGAACGTACAATATCATGCAAAATGTTGGAAGACACTACATCCAAACTACAAGTGTACTTGAGAAAAATCACTCTGCAATACAGTTTATGTATATGTTTACCTCAGTGATCTCACTGAACTTTATAAATAGTCTGGTAAAAAAAATCGAAGGAGGAAGAGAAGTATAGTGGAAGAATGCTTCATAAGGACAATAGCTGCTCATGTCTGCTGTTTCAACTCATGGGGCAACAAAGTATGAGCAATTCCTGATCAGTTTTGTCATATGAAAAATGGGGTCTACTACCTCTGAACTTTAGAAAAAAGCTAGGCGGAAGACACAAATAGAAAACCGAAATCAGTTCCAGTGAAAGGGGCTTGAAACAGCAGGAGGACTAAGGAGTCGTCCTAAGACCACTTATATACATAACACATACGTAGCAGCCAGTTCAAGATTGAATGGTAGCACAGTTAAGACACTACGAAAAAAAAATCAAAGGAAGTCTAATACAGCTTCAAAAAAAGGATATCCTTAAGAATTTTGCTAATCATAAGTTGGAACTTGGTAAGGTGCACAAAGAAAAAAGTTCTTTTAATGCTGTTTAAATGCCAATATAACTTCTATCTAACTTGCCACAATTAATATTAAGAATCTAATGCTGAAATGCTAAAAGCGTGTCCAGAACAGCAGGAATAAATTACCCTAATTGAGCATAGCATTGGTCACATATGAGACATTTCAAAATGTAATGACGTAAACACAAAAATTCCTGTTTCCCTCTGCCAAGCTTACAGGATTGCTATTAAAGGCAACCACAGCATCTATGTACACATAAGAGGAGGCAACAATTACAATCTAGAGATGTTTTAGATTTAATCTATTTTATTTATTAGTATTGTTATACAGCAATGAGCGTTCAGAGAAAAAACTAATCAGTGTGCATTATGCAAAAATTACACAAAATACTCCTAATCCTCTGTCATTCTTTTTCCTTGGCCCCTGGGTACTCATTAAAGGTTAATTTATTTAAATCTCTCAAACATTCATTTCAATCTAGTTTAATAAACTAATGAATCTTTGGAACTTTGCCTAATCAGCTTATGTTTCCTATTTTAGCACATCTACATAATATCTTTTTCTAAAGCCCATTCTTAATAGTTGTCTTCCTCTTGGAGATGGGATTGGGCTTCTGTGACAATCTGATTTGAACATTTGGTGACAAATTTACAATCCCATGTAGTATTGCAGCTTGTTTATTGCTTTGAAACACAGCTATATTTTGGAGGAGAGTGAAGAGATTTGTGTTTACAAGGATCCTCCAAATGTAAATGGTCATTTTGTAGTTGAGTAAGAGAGACAATTATATTACAGCAAAGCTTTTAATAACTAGGGCACATGTCAAATGCTATGAGGCCCCATCAATGAAACAAATCCACTTAGATCAGTGTAACACAGAGCAGGACATAGTATATGCCATTTATGAAATTTAGAGAAGTCTTCAACTGAGTAGTACAATCAAAAGAGTATTAACTATGCCTTATAATCTTGTCAACTATGATATGAAATATAATTTTGAGCAATTTTTATTTTTAAAAATTTTTATTAACATACATTAGCTATACATAATGGTGGGTTTTTATACAATTTCCACAAATATATATAACACACGTTGATCATAAACCCTATTAGCCTCTCTTGTACTCTTACCATTTTTCCTAATTATGCCCTTTTCAACTAGCCCCACTCGAGTGTGTATGTGTGTGTGCGTTCACATACATTAGGGTTGCTTACAGAAGCCTGGGCAACTTACTAGTGGCTACAGCACTGAAGAAAATGTCTCCTCCCCCTTTAGCAACCATTCAGTGCTTGTAAGTCCTCCACAAAGGTGGAGGTCTCGTGAGCCCTTCCTCCTCCACGAGGAAATGTTGATGGACCTAATATTGTATAGGAATCATATAAGGCAGTCGTAGCTGCTATGAGTTCAAGACTTTAATACTATAAAATCTTAGAACAGTGGTGAAAATTCAGGGATTGCACAAGGCCTTCGATATTGAAATGCCATAAACCAAAGACGTTGAGCAATGAAAAAATTATTTCTAAGTCTAAAACTATCTGCTATCATTATAGATCATTAGAACTTATCAATTGTTTCGCAACATGCCTATGGTGGAGGAAAAATCAATGTCAATTGTTTGCTGCTGAAGAAAGCTGTAGATCAGAAGTTCAGCAACTTGTACTAGGTCATGATATGAAATGTAGAAGACCGAGAGTCCCTACTGTACTATGCTTCCTGAACTGTGAAAAAATGATTTTTACTGACGTGTAGTTCACCAATGATGAAAGAGAAAGCATAAACACAACCTTCAGGATATCTAGATAGGAAATAAATCAAGTAGATTAAAAACATGATAAATTATTCACTAGAACTCATAACTTAATAATAAAGTAATTAGTCTGGGTATGACTTCATATAAGAGGGATGGAATTACTAATTTTAAATTTTGCTTTAGTTTTCTATACAAATTAGAAAAAATAATTTATTCCTCACAGTTAATCTGAGTTTCAGGTGTTCAGATTTCATATAATAAGTGGAAAAGGATGCATAACTTAGTTATATTCCTAAATGCTTTCAAGATGTCACTTCATGTTTCTACAAAAGTAATTCTGAGGAATGACTTTTCAAAGGTTATTGTTCGTTTATTTTATGTCTGTCCACCTATTCATTCACGCACTCATTCAAGTGACATTTAAGGAGTTCTTACTTAGATTGAGGCAAGAATCATGACAGATGTTGGCTCTGCCTGAAGCTACTGCAGCTGCTTTACTTCCTTAGACTAAGAACTCCTTGAAGACAATTCTGTTATTCAGCACACAATATAACCAGGGCTGTTTGTAGAAAACTTCTTAAATGTTTTTGACAGTGAAATTTCTGGCTCCCTCTGCTACCCAGTGGCCCTTCCAGACATATGCGAGTTAGGGGAAGAAACAGCAGGGTCTGCTTATTAAGTCTGACCTTTGGATAGTGAATTCAGTCCTCCCATCTGAGCTTGCTACCATTCTGCCTTGTGGTCAACAAAATGATTTGGCTCCAAATGGCAATACATCTATAGCTGCTTCCCAGATACTTTCTAGCAAGCAGCCTTATTTAAAAAAAAAATGCTGCTCTTGCCCTTCAGCATAGAGGTGAGCTGTATTATCAAATGTACTGTCATGTCAGATTCACTAATATGCTGGGACTTGTATACAAGTTGTGGATAAACACGAAGCAGCTGCAAAAGTAGGAGCATTCATTCACTGCTACAATTAAATTGATGTTTCATTACAATATTCTAAAACAACTTACGCTCAGCCATCACTACTATCTTTTTAAATTTCCTTCACACCTACGTCAGAGCTACTCTCTAAAGTGAGCAAAGAAGACAGTCTCGAACAGTTTAAATACAGAACGCTAAAGGTAAGAGAAGCTAAGTGACTTAAATTACTTTAAGATTTATTTTTATTTTATGTGAAGAAGTGTTTTGTTTGCATGTATGTCTATGCACCACATTGTGCACGTGTCCACAGATACCAGAAGAAAGCATCCAATAATGCATCATCTTTTAAAGAAAGGATGCTCTTATATTTTTGGTTGTGAGTCTAGCCTTTAATGGCTGAGCAACCATTGCTGGTGGGAGTGCAAACTGGCACAGCCGCTTTGGATATCAGTATGGAGATTTCTCAGAAAATAAGGAAACAACCTATCTCAAGACCCAGCAATACAACTTTGGAGTATATACCCAAAGGAAGCTCAATCATGACACAAGGACCAGTGCTCAAGTATGTTTATAGCAGCATTATTTGTCATAGCCAGAACCTGGAAACAACCTAAATGCCCCTCAATCGAAAAAGTGGTACATTTACACAATTGAGTATTACACAGTAGAAAAAAAATAATGACATCTTGAAATTTGTGGGCAAATGGATGGATCTAGAAAACACCATATTATTTGAGGTGACTCAGACCCAAAAAGACAAATATCATATGTACTCACTCATAAGTGGCTTTTAGATACAAAGCAAACAGTTTACAATCCCAGAGAATCTAGACAACAACAAGGACCCTAAGACAGACATACATGGATCTAATCTACATGGGAAGTAGAAAAAGACAAGATCTCTTGAGTAAATTGGGAGTATGAGAATCATGGAGAGGGAGGAAGGAAAGGGGAAGGGAGGGGAGCAGAGAAAAATATATAGCTCAATAAAAACAATTTTTAAAAAGGATGCTATGAATCATGGACAAAACCAGCAACTTTCTGCATATAGGATAAAATATTTGGCTAATACTGAACCTACTAAAAGAAGGGGAAAATTCCCAAGAAGCCGATTGGACACTTTCATTTCATTCAAGTCTTTCTATTATTAAAGAATATCACTTTTATGAGCAAGTGTGCCAGGATAACAGATTATTTTCTGAAAAAAAAATAAATTCAAGCAAATACAAAACCATGC
>NW_026068171.1:1151387-1168590 GCF_014885135.2 Alexandromys fortis
TGTTTTCTCTCCCATACAGAATCTAGATCTAAAACAAAGTATTTTCTACTCATGAATAGAAATATCATAATGAAAAAAATTATTTCTTCAATGAATATTCACTAATAAATATGTAACATAGAAATATAATACCCTAACCAACAACTTTTGCCTATGCACTTATAGTCACCGTCATTTTGTTCAACAGTATGATGTATATGTATTCATTTTGTATGTTGCTCCTTCACAATCTTTATAGAACCCAAATGAGACAATCTAAGAAAAATATAATCATCAAATAATCAGATATATAGCAAAGTAGTGAAAAGGAGATAGATAACATGTATTCATTTTTCCCTGCCAACAGTACCTAGGCTAATACTATCAAGTAAACTTTGAATGGTTCTATTTTTGTTCAACTAACTGATATTTGTTGAATAATTATTCTATGATAGGTCAAGGAAATATGACAGTGGACAAAATGGAAAAAATCAGCATTTATGAAACTTAATAATTTTATAAAAACAGAAAATAAAATATATATTTAGGGAACTAAGTTAATATAAGAAAAGGTTCCAATGTTTAGTCACAGAACTGATAAAAAAAAAAACCACACATAAAACTGTATCAATTAGGTATAAAACAAGAGATACACATTTTGAAAATAATTTGTAAATGTGAAAAACTCTCAAAGATCTGCTATTTTCTGTAGCAGAAAGCGTAAGCTGCAAGATCTGGCAAGTGTGATTTAGGAGAGCTGGTAAATGGGATAACAAGACTAAAACGCCTCCAAGAATAACTGGACATTATAAAGACCTCACCTTAATCTGTATTCTCTAAGCACTTGAAATTCCTATCATTTATTGAACTGTGGCATGTATACAACCTTATTTTGTACATTGCTTCTCACTTCACAGAATTAGAAGATCACCTACTAATTTTATATATATAAATATATATATATGTATATATATATATATATTTAGCACACCATAGAGTACACAGTTATAGGAGGTTTCTTAACCGCTCTTGTGTGTGACATAAAAATCAGAAGAATTTTAGCTGTTTTTAATTAGCTAAGGCTGGTCGAACTTTTATTCAAAATATTATGGCCTGGAAGTAAGTTCCTATTTTCTTCCAGATGACCATCAAAAATCGTGATAAAAGGAGCAAGTGAAAATGTTCATGAGAGTTTTATTAAGTTTATTAAGAGGGATACAATGCTTTCATTATCTGGAGATCAAGAAAATTACAGTTGGTTTCCTCTTTGCTGGTAGCTTAACTAGCTATTCCGTTACAGAAGAGGAGCTGATGTATGTAAGGCCGTTGGAAACACAGTGAACCAGTCACCAGTTTCTTAAGTGCTGATTCTGGGAAACTCACTGCAGACAGCGTCTATAATACTGTCATGGACAGAGTTTCCACTACACTACTCAAAGTAACAATGCCAGTTCTGCATCTGCCAGGATAGCTGTCACTGCTACTGTCCTGAGTTCTACCAGAGTGACAATGAAAATTCATGGTTTCACAGCCTTTAAACAACGCTAAGGCATAGGTTTGAGGTTACTCACTTTCATGCTCCTTCAAGTAAGTTTTCTGCTATTTGCATAGGGCAAAAGCAGAGTTTGTTTTGATAGACACAATGAAGTTCTATCTTCGGCTAATGCTATTCATTTCATACTTTATATAGCAAAGCTGTGAGCAGAGAAGTCGTAGAAAGATTACAGCTACAATTGGCAAAGGGGTACACTTGTATTACAAGTTCAAGTTTAGTCCCTACCCCAAGAATGTTACAGAATGGCTGTAGTATATGTCAGAACAGATGAGACAAAAACCTCGCAGGAAAAAAAAAAAGGAAAGAAAGAGCTCCTTCTAAGAGAATTGCAGTGCACTTGAAAGTTTGGTCAAGTAAGAAACCTGAGAAGGATTGTGAGTAGGACTTTTAAGCACTCACATCCCCGCAGATAATGAATTCGAATAACTGTCTACATACAAAAGTAACTACACAAGCAATCAGGCAATAAGGTGAGAAATTAGGGCAACTAGCATAAAACAAAAATTCAAAAGTTCATTGGAGAGAATAAGAGGAACCATATTATCATTACTGCCAATATCCTTCCCCTAAACTAGCAAAAGCAGAATGGAGAAAGATACCATTTTTCTGGGGAATGATAGAAAAGGGAGTGTCAGACTTTGCCCTAGATCCCAATATCAAGACTGGTTCAGTAAAACACATCATCGCAAAGGCCCCCAAGGAGCTACTCCAGCACGACTGAAGTTCTAGTCATCAGCCCAGAACTATAAGATACAGGATCCACAAATGCCCTGTGCCAGGTCATTCTCTCTAACTCTAAGATCCAGATGACCCTAGTCATAACCACTTTGGTCCCTAAATATCCAGGCCTTTTACTTGCCTCAACATTAGTTCAACAGCTCAGGTATGGGGGGAATCAAATCATCACTCTGGGCACAATATTAGGCCTGCAGTGAGTCTTTGCTCTCCCACTTTCTGTGATAACATCTACAGCCCAGAAATAAAGACGACTTGGATTCCTAAATCTGCTCTAGTAGACTCAGCGCCAGGACCCATCTTTGCAGACATCAGAGCTGGGACAGTGCCCACAGATGCAGGTTACACACAGATCTCAGCGTTAAGCTAGTTCCCCAGGACTTGGGATCTTGGCTTGATGTAGTATATCAAAATACAAATCTCATCCTAATACCTAGCTGGTACTTTCAGAATCAGGATAAAAATCATCCTAATATGAGGCCCAACTTGCATATATCTACACTTTAGCCTAGAGCCCACAGAGGTCGAACCTGATCAGCTTAATTTCAAAGACTACCTAACTAAATGGTCTATGCCAAGGATTCCAGGCTGTCAGTGCAATCTCAAAGACACAGAAATCAAGATCATCAATCTGCTGACCTACACACCAAGCAAACCCGCGTGAGGACTCCATCAAGCTGACACATTAATCATACCATGACCAGAATCTTTGGACTGACTGATTGGTGAAGGGTGGTCCACAAAAGTTCAAATCATAAACAGTGTAGTAAGCCTATTTTTGCAAATATATAAACACTACCTCACAGCTCAAGCTTGTAAAAGGAAGAAAAAATAAAACTACAGGAACAGGCCCCAAAGAAATAAAGAAATATAGTATACTTGGTGAAGATTTTTAAATAATTGTTTTTTGAAGTATAAAAGAAAATGCCAATAAATAATCAAGTCAGTGAAACAATAGATAAAACACAAAGAGTTAATGAGAGGAAGTTATATATTCTGTAAGCACTTGAAGAGAGGCACATCCTTCTCCAGCTTACAACAAGGTGAATCCACATGATTCTTCCCTCCAAGCTCTCTCCTCAACCTCAAGATACTCTGGGTCCCCTAGCAAGTGACCCAGCCTAGTCTGGCCACCTTTCTGCACTACTCTCAGCCTCTAGGCTTCCACCAGGAGCCACCCTGCCTCCCTGACCCACAGGTCCCTCCCATGCCACATCTAACCTATCCACGCAGCAAGATTCTGTACATGCTTCTCCGGTGTTTAGTGAGTTCACCTGATTCTACCCTCCACATACTTTTACCACCCTCATATCCCCCATATCTACCCCCAAACTCCAGACGTAGACCACAGCTCACATCTTGTACATCAGCTCAGTCCCCTCTGTCCACTTTACTTCATTCTACATAAACCATATCTAACCTCTAGCCCCAACCTGACCTACACATCCTCTCTTCTACGCCAAGCTGCTCTGCCTATATGACACACAGAACTAACAAAAGCACACATGCCCAGATTTTTTTTTTGGGGGGGGGTTTTCGAGACAGGGTTTCTCTGTGGCTTTGGAGCCTGTCCTGGAACTAGCTCTGTAGACCAGGCTGGTCTCGAACTCACAGAGATCCGCCTGCCTCTGCCTCCCGAGTGCTGGGATTAAAGGCGTGCGCCACCACCGCCCGGCCTCAAATCTTATTTAAAAAACACAAATAGTATGAAAGATCCAAAAAGTAACTCCTCTTTTTTTTGTGGGGATGGGGGGGGGTATTTGGTTTACACTTCCACGGTTCATCACTGAAAGAAGTGAGGATAGTTACTCAAGCAGGGCAGGAACCTGAAGGCAGGAGGTGATACAGAAGCCATGTCAGAGTACTGCTTATTGGCTAACCTCCCTTTAAAATCATCCAGTTCTGTAGAAATTTTTGCCAATGAGAATCACCTAGATTATATTTTTTGTTGTGAGCCTACCCTTTAACAGCTTAGCCATTTCTTGGGATATATTGTATGAAAGAAGAATCTATTTTCAATAATAATTTTAAAGAACTTAAAAAAAGAATTACCTAGATTAACCCCAAGAAACAGAATTAAAAAGAACAATCACACACTTCATCAAAGAATTCAAGGAGTTCAAAGAAGACAAAGAAAGAGCTAAATGAAACTAAGGAGAACAAATGCCTGAGTGATGCCAAAGGAAACACAAACACAGGCTGATAGAAATGACAAAAAAAAGAGACACAGACACACACTAGAAAATGGAAAAATCCATGCTCACAGATTGACAGAAATAATATTTTGAAAATTACCATTCTGTCTAAGCCTATTTATAAATTCAGTGTAATCCCAATCAAAATTCCCATCTCATTCTTCATAGAAATAGAAAAAAAAACTATCCTAAAATTTATATGGAATCACAAAAGATCTTAGAAAGCCAAAACAATCCTGAGCAAACAAAACAATGCTGGAGATTATGATTTCAGATGCCAAGCTATAAAACACAGTCATAGTTATAAAAAAAATGTGGAACTGTCACAGAACAGACATGTAGACCAATGGAACAAAATTAAAGGCCTGAGCATGAGTATACAACTTTAGCCACTTAATATTTGAAAAAGATGCTAAAAACATCAGCTGGAGAAAAGAAAGCACCTTGAACAAATTGTGATAGAAAAACTGGATTCCAAAGGCAGAAAAATAAAATTCAACTAATATGTACCACCTTGCACAAAAACTAATACCAAATGAGTCAAACACAAATGTGAAACCTGAAACCCTGAAGCTGCTAGAAGAAAACATATGCAGTGCACTACATGATAGAGATGTAGGAAAACATAGGCAGTGTCCTCATGATATAGGTGTAGGAAAACATAGGCAGTGTACTACATGGTATAGGTGTAGGAAAATATACATAGTATCCTGCATGATATAGGTGTAGGAAAACATAGGTAGTGCACTAAATGATAAAAGTGTGGGAAAATAAAGGCAGTGCACTACATGATATACATAGAGGAAAGGACTTTCTGAATAGGACTCCATTTTCCCGATAGTTACAAGTGAGACTTCATAAAACTAATAAGCTTCTGCACAGGTAAAGAAGCAATCAGTTGAATAAGAGGAAGCCCAGAATGGGAGAAAATCTTTGCCAGCTACACATCATACAGGTGATTAATGTCCAGAACACATAAAGAACTCAAAAACCAAGTTAAAAGTACAATGACCCTTGCCAGGCAGTGGAGATGCACACTTTTAATCCACACTTTTAATGCATACTTAGAAGGCAGAGACAGGGAAATCTGTGACTTCGAGGCCAGCCTATGCTACAAGAGCTAGTTCCAGGACAGGCTCCAAAGCTACAGAGAAACTCTGTCTCAAAAAAATCACCCCTCCCAAAAACAATCCAATGACCCATTAAAAATGGGCCTGAGATCTCAAGAGAGAGCTCACAAAAGAAGAAATAAAAAATGGCTAAAAACATCTCAAAAAGTGTTGATTGTTACTGGCAGTTAGGGAAATTGAAATCAAAACAACTTTCTGATTTCATATTGCCAAGTCAGAAGGGCAAAAATTAACAAAACAACAGACAATAAATCTTGGACAGGGTGTGAGAAAAAGAGGAACCTCATTCACTCTTGGTGGGGTTGCAAACTGGCCTGGCAACTCTAGAAACTGATGTGGAGAATCTGCAAATTCCTAAAAATAATCTCCCATATAAATCCTTGGCCTGGGCTGAAAGGACTTGACATTCTACTCCGTGGATAGGGATACTTGTTCAGCCATGCTCATAGTTGCTCTGTTCACAACAGCTAAGAAATAGAAAACAACGTAAATGTCCTTCAATGATGAATACATAGTGAAAATAAGGTACATATACACTAAGGAATATGATATTCAGCCGTAAAGAAAAAAAGATATCATGAACGTTGCAGATGAATGGGCTGAACTAGCAAAAGATCATACTGAGTGAGGTGACCATACTCAGAAAGACACTATATTTTCTCTCTTATATGAGGCTCCTAGCTCCAAATCTTCCGATGTGAGTATATAGCCATAGGAAGGTAAAAAGGAGTGCTATCTGGTGGGGTGCGGGGATAGGGGGTGAATAGCAGGCTACAAGTGATTTAAAGGGAGAAATGGCAAAATGAGTGACTCTGATTAAAGAGTGAAAAGGAGGTAAATACAGAATAAGGAAGTAAAAGGATGTAATAACAATAAGGATGTTTGAAAAAAGTTATAAGGAATCATTAACTATCTACCTAAAATTATCTATAACACATGTAAGTCTGTGTGTATGTATCACAGTTTAAATAAAAGTTTCATACCTAGGCTGGCAATGCTCCCCCAGTTAGTTCTACCCACAACATTGACTAGCGTGGCATAAGTGGCATACATATCTTTGTGATAATCAGCATCTCTCTAACTGCACTTGTATCAACTCAGTAAGGGAAAACACTCCTGGTACTGGAAATCTAGGCAATTACCAGGGGGTAGTGAAGTCACGGATCTAAGAAAAAAACCTACAGTCACCATATTAACAAAAAATTAAGTTCATTTCAATAGACAGAAAAATATATTTGACAAAAGTCAGTATCCTTTCAAGTTTGGAGGCCACTGGGGATTGACCCCCCCCCCCTCCCTCAAAATCAGTTTTGCTCCTCTTTAGGATTTAAAATACCACGAATAAGTCCTGATTGGCTTTAAGGTCTGCTCTACAGAAAGAAATGCATACCTTGTACTATAAACATGGCCAAGAATTCATGACTGGGGAGCTCACTGCCACCAAGAGTGAACCTACTATTATTATTCTGCTACAGAAAACATTTCTCAAGAAAAAAAACATACAATTGGCTTACTAGCTTATGAAAACAATGATCAATATCATCAGTCATCTGGAAAATGTAAATTAAAATGACAACAAATTATAACCTCATATCTGTAATTACATCTGATATCAAAAAAGATGAAATGTATTAGTTAGAATGTGAAAAGAAGTGAGTTCTTGCACATTGTTGGTGGTAATGCAAATTAGTATAACCATTATGTAAAACAGCACAGAAGTTCTTCAAAAAAAATAGAATTACTGCATGATCTAGTAATCAACCTATTGTATCTATATCCAAAGAAAAGTAAATCAATATATCAGATAAGTCCACTGTCATGATCATTGTAGCACTAGTCACAATGGCCAAGATGCAGAAATAACCGGTGTCCATAAAAGGATGAATGTATAAAGGCGATGTAGTAACTATAAAACAATTTAACATCACCTAATCTTCAAAATGAAGGAAATATTAAAATTTATGCTACCATGAGTGATCTTGGAAGACATTATAGTAAGGCACATGAAGACAAATGCTACATGATCTCACACATGCAATCTAAAATGTTAAAGTCACATAAGCACAGAGTTGAATGATAGCTATCAAGCCTGGTAGTGGGGTTGGGAGATTTTGTTCAAAGGATGCACTTACAGTTAGACAGAGTAGTAAGTTCAAGAAATACATTGTTCAACATGGTTATCAAAGTAACATTATATTCTTGAAAATAAGAGTACATTTTAAGTGTTTTCCATCACACAAAAATTAATTAGCTCAATTTAGTCATCAAATAATGTTTGCATATTATTTCAAAACATTAAATCCTTGCCCATCATAAATAATATTTAAAAATAAAAGAAATGAAGTGACTAAATCTTGAAGGGAAGTCATCATTTGTCTGATGAGCTGGTTCTTCTGGTGAAAGAAGGGAAAGGGGAGGGGGCAGCACAGGTAAGAGGAACTGTGAGGAGTGTTCTTGTGGAGCTTAAATCCACTGTAAAAAATGTATTAGTGAAGTAATAGGAATTCCTATCCTGTATTTTACATCCAGACATGGAATGTCAGTTTCACAATTACCTAAAAGTGGATGTCAGTTGCAGCATTACATAGAAGTCTTACCAAAGAATATCACTCCACTAAACTTTAACAAAAGCAGACTTTTGTCAAATAGATAGAAGGGTGACACAACTGCAAAATGAAAGAACTAGGAAAATACAAAGCAGAGAAACTGTTTAAGAAATCTCTGTATATCGAGGTTTCTTTTGAGGTTAAGCCAATTAGACCGCTCAGGGTCCAGAAAGATTCCCTATGGCAGGAGACAACTGGCTAGTTGGATCTGAGGATAAATGAAATAAACCAAGTCACTTGCGTTACCACTGCAGGTTCTTTATTCCTTTGAATGCAGAAGCAGAGAGGGAGAAGCAGCAGCAAAAGGGGTGACCTCCAGGAGGTTTTTAGTTTTTAAAGACAGTTGGAAAATTCCATAGGCAAAACAATGATATCACATGCATATCAGGATCACAAAAAGGGGCAGATAGAATCTGATATAGCAGCACTGAGGAACAGGAACAGGTGACACCACCCAGGAAAAAGCCAGCATCCAAGCGGAAATACCTGACATTTCAAATCATTAGATAAAGTTACTAAATGTCCCTGTATCTGGACTTGATGGCCAGGCTTATATCTGGTATAAGGGCAGGGCATGCTACCTTCCTGCTCAGTGTCTGTCTTCTAGAAATTTCAATGTGGTCTGCTAGCAAGTAATTTTGTGGGATTGTCTCCATGTAAATTTGACTGTTGAACAAAGAGTGGATGTTATTGCTTTTAGGTCTCATGGTGTTGGGGAATGAAGACGTCATTCCATTGCCCAGGGAATGAATCCCATTTCAAAGGGAAGAATCATGGCCTCACAAGGTTCTTACAGATTAAGAGTGACGTTTTCAAAAACCAAGTTTTCTTACAGCTCTGCAAAATGGGTTTTCCATGTAGACATGTACATATATACTTCCTGTGGATTAATCTATTGGTCTGTCAGCTATACATTTATTGTATTGTCTTGTGGACTCTTTAACATCTGCATAGGATGGGGGAAGGGAAGGAGAGGAAAGAGGAAGGGAGGGGAAGGGAAGGGAAGGAGGGAGAGGGAGACAGAGAGAGAGCTGAAGCACACTAGTTATAAATACAAAGGGCATGTCAAATATTGTTGATGGATGTATATCAAGGAAAACCATATAACTGAAAAGCCCATATACACATAATAAGCCTTACTTCCTTACCAAAATGTAGAGGTGTGGAGTCCAGTCTCAATAGGTTCATCTAAAACTTAACTTCTGTACCTACAGCTCAGGGATCATTGCAGAAGAAGGGGCAGAAAGATGAAAAGAGCCAGAGGAACAGAAATTGTGCTGGGACATTGTGCTGATGCCCACGAAGTCTCTCCAACATGGTAAGTTTAATGACAATTAAGAATTAAAAAAAGATACTCCATAAATTTGAAAGAGAACAAGGGAGGGGGTACAAGGGAGGGGGTACAAGAAAGAAGTTGCAAGGAGGAAAGGAAAAGGAGAAATGATATAATTCTATTATAATCTTGAAAAATAAAAAAATTCAAGACAAAACAAAAACTCTTTGAATAAAATACTAGCCTATTAAAAAAATAAATAATTTTTCAGGCTTTGTTTTGGGAACACAAATCAACAACCTATGGTGCTAGTACTTCAGAACATACCCCCCTCTGAACAAACCTCAGTATTCTCTCTGTGATCCTCTACATGTCTTTCTTTCTACATTAGGATTTTTCATGGCTTAGGCATTTCAAAAGCACCCATGGAAAATGTTTGTAACTACCCAGGACTTCTGAGGTTCACGTGGGACTGTAGATATGTCCAAGAAGCCTTCTTAAGATACTAGTGGAATTCTTGAGAGAATTTGCATGATTTGAAATTGGGGAAATTCTTAATGAAAGTTTGAAATAAGAATACTTTCAAATCCTTCATCACTGTTTCAAATATCACACAACTTGGAGGTGGAATATATATTAGAGCCCACATTTACTCACTTTACATATGAAAAATGGAGAGGTAAAAAAAATCACATGTCCAAGGTGCACAATTATCAATAAAGGTATTAACACTGACATTTCTTAGGATATGATTTTCTTTTAGTTTAAAGGGAATATACTGAATTTTTCTTAATTTCTTGTCTCACACTGAAAAAGCACAAATAACATGAAAGCTAATTTCTTAAACTTTAAAATTTTAAAGATATTCCCGGGCTGGCTAGATGGTTCAGTGGGTAAAACCAAACACTCTCAAGCCTGATAAACTGAGTTCAATTCCTGGAACCCACACAGTGGAGGCAGAGAATGGATTGCCACTACCAGTCCTCAAGCCTCTGCCTATGTGGTGTGGCAAATGTGTGCATATCCAGACATTCAAACATAGACACACACAGACAGATAGATACACCAACAAACAAACAATAACAAAATACAGTACTGTTAGCTGTGTGCAGGCCTTCCGTACCTTTATTTAGTTTTTATTTGGGGAGCAGTACTAAATACTAAACACAGGACATTGCACATGCTAATATTCATATTTTCTTTTTCTCTTTTTTTTTTTAAAGAAAGGTTTCTCTGTGCAGCCCTGCCTGTCCTGAAACTCACTTTGCAGATCAGGCTTGCCTCAAACTCACAGAGATTAACCTACTTCTGCCTCTCCAGTACTGGGATTAAAGCCATGTGTCACCACCACCCAGCTATATTTTTCTTCAATGGTCTCGTGAAGTTACATTTTTTTTTTTTTTGCTGAACACACTTATAACTTTGTAACCAAACACCCAAATTTATTTTATGTGAAATCATGTTACTATAACCTACTGTCTTACTTCAAGTTGCTTCATTATATTTTTTATGAGAAGTATTGTAGATTGTACGGGAATGCATTCTCTTCTACCCAGTTGTATATTTAAAGAACAAAGGCCTGGTCAAAGAAAGTGTTAAGTAAAGCTAAAAGACATGTCGAGGAGTAGAAAATAATATTTTCAAGTAAGGGATTAATATATAGAATAGGTAATATCTTTCATGTCAATAGAAAAAGGCCAACAACTAAATAGAGTAAGGATAAGGATATGCTCAATAAACACATGGAATATTAAACCTAACTAATAAATAGGAAATGTACATCAGAACACAATGACTAATTATTTCTTACCCACAACATTGAAAAGATTTCTCTACCTTACAATGCTGAGGACTACAGTATGTGGAGAACAGGAATGTTAATATATACTTGTGGGTGTATAAAGTTGGAAAGCTAGTAGAATTGAAACTGCACACGCCACAACCCAGCAATATTACTTCAAATCGAAAGACACCTCACAGACATTCAAGAGACAGTTAAAAACTTCTTATGGGAGTAAAAAAAGAGAAACATCCTAAAAATGTTTCATGGACAGGAAATGAATAAAAGCATTGAGAAGCTCTTATTTATCAAATGAAGTATTTTTGCAGTTTTAAAAATGGCAAGGAAAAGAATGAGCACGTAATACAGGTAAGTATGAAACGTGCAATGTGGAATGAAAAGGGCAAGTTGCTCCATGAGACAGTGAATTATGAAATTTTGAAAACATTAAAACTATGGCTAGATTCATGCATATATACAGATAATAGAGAGGGAAAGTTGCACATCCTATTTTCTGATTTGAATTTTTCATAATACAATGTTTTATGAAAGAACAGAGAAATGCATTTTCTCTACAACTACCAATGGTTCACATTACAAAACCAGTGACATTATTATGTCAACCACCTGCTTATTCAGTACAAACTTTAGAGCTTTGATGTCTTTTAAAAGTTCCACAAAGGACTGTAGAGATGGCTCAGCAGTTAAAGACTAGGCTCTTAACCAAAAAGACAAAAGCAAGTCTCACAGGGATGTAGGCATCACTCAAAAATAATATGCTTGTCTGGCATGCATGAAGACCTACCTAGGTTGAATCTCCAAAGTCCCTCCATCCTACTTGTTGCCTGGAAGGAGTGGTCCTTGTGTTAGCAGGGTGTGTGTGCTCGAGTTGGGGACTGGGATAAAGTGAGGCACGGGAGGAGGGAAGCTAGGAGGGGTGGTCTGTAGGAGACACAGGAGACGTTGGCGGGACTGCAGCTGGGCTTCTGTTGCAGCACCAGGGGTGAGACTGCAGCCCAGGATTTGGAGGAGAGGAGGGAGTGGCAAAGATCTTCAGTTAGCTTACCTGTTTCCTGTCCTCTCAGCTGCTGTGTTCCCAGGGAATGTCTGCTGGTTCTGGAGGCTGGAATAATGGGAGGAGTTGGGTAAAGGGAGGTTGGGGGAGAAGATCTTTGTGACCCATTGTGGATAGGGTCAGGGAGAAAAAGGAGGTGTTCTACTATGGAGCTAGAGTTCAGATTGGGGTTCAGGAGTTGGAACTGGAGGAGCAGAAGAAGAGGTGTGAATCTGCCTTCAGTCTACTTGTTGCCCTTCAAAGTAGCTCCAAAAGACATAAACATATGTAATGATGCACTAAACATTTTCATGAGATATACTGTCACATGCATATGTTCAAATATTAAACCATTCCTTTTTTTACACAACAGTGACAGCTTTTATAGCCATTAGCTCAAGAGTTCAGTTTATAGCCTTTGTAAATTACACCGCAAATTCTCTACAAACCGGCTGAACTTAGCTTTTCTTGAATAGAACCCAGACATTAATTTTAAGGATAAACATCTTGGGATTAAGAAAAACACAAGAGATTAGCTTGACGCTTTGAAAATGATACAGGGAAAAATTTAAGTCAATAAGAAATAGTTGTAACATTTAATTGGAAGGACTTTTGGTAAGCAGAGCTCAGTGAGTCAGAAAGTTCTAGAAATTTGGGGGAAGGAAGTGACTTTAACCTGTTTTTAAAAGTGGATTACATGGTCTTTTGCATTGTCTTAAAATGGTGTATAAATAAATGGTCACTGCCCAAATAACACAGATCATTGGTTAATAAGACTATGTTAATATCAGTAAATTACATATGCTTGCTGAGCTTATAAAAATAAAGTACCTTGTGTGTTGATGGGCACAACTCTCCAATAGAGTAATTAACCCAGCTAAAATGCAGAAACTTATTAAAAGTACAGAAATTTGTTAAATGCAAATGTGGAATTATCTGTAGTTGTGATAAGAAAAATAAACAGTTTTCAAAATTATCACAAGAAAGACTTATATAATAAGATTGAGAGCTTGATTTTTAGGAAGCAGAAAATCAATTAACGGACAAAACCAACTCATATTAGAGAAGCTTTTCATGCATTCAGTGAATCTAGGCAAAAAGTGAGTAATCCACAACGTTTGAAAAGCTATGAGCTTCTTTCTAGTTTAGCGAGAGCCACAGTTACCTGCAAATAGGCTGGTTTCTAAAGGTGATCAGATCCACACACCGGTGCACCACACAGTAATATGGTCCCCTCTGGCTGTCCCTCCCCACATCCCTGCTGGGTTACAATTATTCTTTAAGCTCAGCATGAATGTCGATTCTGTGAACTGCCTTTCTACCTTCTCATCTCAGGCCCGCATTCCTTCCAGGTATTCTACCCTCGACAATCACCCTTCTAGGACTTAAAGTTCTTCAGTTGTTTTCTGATTTTCCTTACTCAATCATAAGCTTGTGAACAAAAAAGTCTGTTTAATCTTTATTACTGTAATTTTTCCTCAGCATAGAATGGCACCTGGCACATTAGTAGGAAGGTGATAAATAACTGTTGGCTATGTTAATGAACTGATGGTTTCATTTATAAATTGTCAGACAAAAAATGCATTAAAGCCAAATTTTACACAATGAAAAGCACTCATTTTAAAAGGTGTTAAGGAAAAGTATATTAGGTAACATGAGGGCTTATATATGCACGTCTCTTTAAATTTCACAATTATAGAGTGAATTATGCACGTGTTGATGAGAAGAGAGGGAGTTTTTTAAGAACATAAATGTCAGTATAATTAAATGAGTCCAGAAGAGTAATAATCCCTCAGTTATGAATTTATGCCCAAACTGCTTGCATCCATGTTTCATTTACTTTTACAAATTCTGACTAAAATGCATGAGGGCAGATATTATCACTGTCATTTTTCTGAGGGGGAAATGGATTGAGAAGTGAAGTGAACTTTGCCATCTGCAAATGGTATCCCAATATCCAATTTGATGCTCCAGCCACTAGAACAGTATACCCTAGTAAGATCACAATTATTAGCACAACCTTTTAGAGTGAGAGAAACAGATAAGAGCAAATATCTGACACAGAATTCATACTGACTAATATGTTTTGCTCTAGTAAAAGTAAATTAACTTCTTGGTTCAAATTACTGACTTAACAAGCACATACAAGGGTAAATTAGGGCTGGTATGGGCATTTACCTTCTATTTGGAGCTGATAAAATTTTACATTAACATTAGTCATTCAGTTAACTAGAAGAAATTAACAGGCTAATAAAATGAAATGCATTTAACAAGAGTGGCCAAGGCCTCAGCTACAGTAATTAAATCTAACATTTTTCTAAAATGCAATTAAGAAGAAAAAACACACCTTTAGCCTAATTTATATTTGTAATTAATACCATGTGAAAAGTAATGTTGCAATGAAAACACCTATATTAATTTGGATCGTATTTAGCCTCATATGATGAAGTTTAACACTATCCAAACCATGCAAATGAGGAGCTAATTCCCACTATGACTTATTTATTTTAATTATGTGTATATGCATGTGTGTGCATGTGAATACAGATGCCTGTGGAGTCCAAAAGAGGGCATCAAATTCAATACAGTTGGAATTACAGGCACTTGTGCACCATCCAACATGGGTGCTGGGAACTGAACTTGGTCACTTTGCAAGAGCAATACGTACTCTTAACCACTCTGTCATCTCTTCAGCACCATAATTCCCTTGCTTATAAATGCACACACACCCCAGAAAAACAAGGAAAACCTAAACTTCCCAACTTAGAAAGGTGTTTTCATACTCATATATGTAGGTACTACTCCCACTGCAGTCTTGAAGAATGACATTTTATTACATTTTTCAACCTCATGTGATTTATGCCTTTTCATTAAGAAGTTCATGGATTTCACAGGAATGGCCACTGCCCTGAAGCCTGATCAGGAGGGCTCTGTGGGTGTCTTATCTCTAAAATAAGATTTCAATGTTATATGTCTAAACTGTTCATAATGCTTATTATAACAAATAACAATGTACACCCCTTTGTTTGGCCTTTCTGCTCTACCCTAGTTTCTAATTACAACCTGTTCTTGCTTTATTGCTTAGGTCATTTTTTCCAGTTGGACTATTTGTTACTTTTCTGCACTATAGGATAAACATAAGAACAACAGAAGTCACTTATTCCTCAATAGTTGCAATAAAAAGGGTACTTTGACAGTAATAATTTCTGTAATTAAACACCCAACACATAAACCCTATAGTATCTCATTCTGTGCTTGTAGCATCACATTTAATCTGCCACAAACAATATCAGAAAACTATACTATTGTCCTCATTTTAGAAAAGAGGAATCTGAGTAGCAGCTGGTTAATTTACTCACTGTCTCAACACTATTTCAATGGCTGACAGTGGATACAAACCAAGACTGAGTACATTTCAAATCTTTTAGTGGAAAAGTCCCAGGGAGCTGGTGTCATCGGTCAGCAGGTAACAACAGTTGTTATGTACTCTGGAAACCTGAGTTTGATCCCAAGAACCCATATGAAAGGTGGAAAAAGAAAACCTATTCCAAAAAGTTGTCCTCTGATTTCTACACGTTTTATGCCATGCATACGCATGCACACACATATTACAATAATAAGAAATTAAAAGTAAACACATGAGTATGCTGCCAGGTGGTACAGGTTCATACATAGGAGAAAAGCCAGGCTTCCAATCCCTCTGTGGCCTCTTACAGGAGTAACAATGATGGCTACCACTTACTTATGGCATAGCACATGACGGGAACGGCGTTACAATTTTCACATACACTGACTCATTTTATCTTCATAATGATCTTCCCAAGGTATGTTCTGTTATTATGCCCATAGCAAAGAAGAAGAAACTCTGGTACTCAATGCTGAAATAACTTACTCAGGGTCACATGGCTGAGCATTAGCGATAAAATCAAATCCAAGTAGTGTTGTTGCAGTCCTATACATTTAACCAAAACATGATACGCAAAAGAAACTGGTTGAGATCACAAATTTTCCCAAAAGAAAAAAAAAAAAAAAAAGACTTAGTCTTTCTTCTTAGTGAGACAAGTGAAGTAGTGCAAAGCTAATCAACTTGCCCAAGGTCATATGGTTTGCAAGTAGCTGAGCCCATATTAGAGCCTAGGTCATCTGACCCTGTGGTCAGGTGTCTGTTCTATTATATCATACTAAGAACTTAAGTCACACATCAAACCCCACACACTAATAGTAGGAGACTTCAACATTCCACTCTCACCAATGGACAGGACAACCAGACAGAAACTTAACAGAAAAATAAGAGAACTAACAGATGTCGTGGATCAAATGGACTTGAGACATCTATAGAACATTCCACCCAAACAGAAAAGAATATACCTTCTTCTCAGCACCTCATGAAACCTTCTCTAAAACTGATCACATACTCGGTAACAAAGCAAACATCTACAGATATAAAAAAAAAAAAACTGAGTAACCATCTGTGTTTTATCGGATCACCATGGATAAAGTTGGAATTTAACAACAATACTACTCTCAAAAAGGCCACAAACTCATAGAAATTGAATAGTGAACTACTGAAGCACCCCTGGGTCAAGGAAGAAATAAAGAAAGAAATTAAGCTACTGAATTTACTGGAGAAAATTCCCATAGGTCAGCTGATGGTTTTCACTTCCATTGGAAGTGTTCCCAAACACCCCTCATCTGAGTACTCATCTCTACCCATTCATGCTACTCTCCTATCAAACTAGATTTCTCATGCTTCAAAGTGAATGGTCCTTCACTCCTGTCCTCAATATTTCTAAATCTCCCCCCACCCCACCCCTCTCTCTCCCTTTCCCCCCTCTCTCTCACACACACATACACTTTCTCTCTCTCTCTCTCTCTCTCTCTCTCTCTCTCTCTCTC
>NW_026068171.1:1170620-1178023 GCF_014885135.2 Alexandromys fortis
AGAGAAACACAGAGAGAGAGACAGAGAAAGGCACATACAGAGAGAAGCTGAATCTTCAAAGTTAACTCAAAAGACAAGAAGAATCTTGAGGGTTATAGCCCATCTAAGGGTATTTTGATTGAGTCTTCTTTCTCCACTATCCAGAGTTGAGCAGAAAGTAGTAGATATATTTTACTTGGTTATTTTTACCTCAAGCCATTTATTCCTCCGCTAAGTAGTTTATCGATTGTTCAACACCAATTTAGAGCTGCAGCTTACAGAACTCTCATCAGAAACCTTCTAGTGTTCAAAATAAACGACTTGCCAAACAATACCGTGTCAGCTGTTGGAGAAGTAACTCGAGAAAACAAATTCACCTAAAGACAGAAACTAAATACAGACATTACCTTGTACACACACACACACACACACACACACACACACACGGGGGGGAGGGGGGGAATGTGGGCTTTGTAAGAACAAAAAGCAAAACTAAACCAAACAAAAATCCAAAGCATAAGAAAATTCAGGAATATGGGAGACTGAGAGGAAAGCTGTTGCAATGACTATAGCCTACTGACTCCCACTAGTGCTCCAGAAGAGCCATTTTACACAGGAAGCACCAAGCTGCCAGACATTCTTGTTCTCCATGTCCTGTATTAGTTTTGCATCCTCCACATCTAGCCTTATTAAGAAAAACGCTGTCCATAATTGTTTATTTCCTAGCTTCTAGGGCATGAAACTCAGACTTACCTATAGTTCATTTGGCAGTCAAATCATAAATTTCATCTAGAAAGAAAATTTGCCTTTCTACCGCATTCCTTATTAATAAAAAGTTGGTTATGCACAAATATTTTGGGGTTGAATCTCAGAAGAGTCTTTATTATGTACTTGAGTATGGCTCCTATACTTGATGGGCCAGAGGAGCTCAAAAAAGACATAAATGTTTAAATGCTGTTATTTCAGGCAGAAGTATTCATGGACAGTGGCACAGACACCAGCACTGTTTCTTCTCCATTTGCTGAACGTCCTTGAGTCTTAGCATCTGCACATTTAAAGTAACTCTGTTACAGAATGGAGCTGTAGCTCATTTGGGACACTTAGGATATTTCCCAAAGTACACAGGAATCTGAGCACATATGAAATTGCAATTACTTTACATTCCTCTTCTCTAATTTCTCCATAATTGTTCTTCCTGATACACTTCTGTCTTCTTAACGGGGCTGTGGCAAGTGCTGCAAAATACTAGGTGTCCTTCAAAAACACATGACCAGACAGGGTCATATGTTCAACAGGTATTTCTCTTCTTTTCTTTTTCTTTTCATTTATTTATTTATTTGTTTGTTTGTTTGTTTGTTTTTGGTTTTACAAGAAAAGTCTCTCTGTTCAACAGCCCTGGCTATCATGGAACTCACTCTGTAGACCAGGTTGGTCTTGAACTCACAGAGATCTACCTGGCTCTGCCTCCAGAGTGCTGGGATTAAAGCTGTGTGCCACCACCACCAGTCTCAACAGACAGAGCCTGTTTAGTACTGGGTGCTGGCATTAAAGTGCCATAGAATAGCTGCATAGACTCATGTAACAAAAAGTTTCTGATGTGTAAGAGGCTGTTCCTTTCATTGCTGTTTTTAATCATGTAAGGGAACAGAAATGGCCATAGGCTGTTAACAGCAGGTGAGATATTGGAAAAGGAGTCACTTTAGCTTCCTTCCTTATTAGTTCCAGCATAATATATCTCAGACTCCAGTGACAGATACCTTAAAAGTGAAACCAATTTTGTGCCAAGTAAACTGAAAGAAATAAAACACTCTCTAAAGAACCCCAAAACTCAGTTGTCCTGAGCCCAGGATCTCCATTATTGCTTGATCTCCACACTGGGTTTAGGGTCTTTCTTTATCTTCTTCTCCTCACTCTAAAACATACACGAAGGCAGTGAAGTCATCAATTCATCTAATTTTAGAAGAAACCCCAACGTGACTTTCTACAGAGTTCATTTATAGATTCAGCAAATATGAACTTGGCCCATCTATAAACCACACACATGGCTCTTACTGATGATATCCATCAGGAAGCAAACACAATAAAGCTGACTGCCACAAAGCTTACGTTTTTAAATGGGGATTGCTTAGTTGAGTTATTAAAGACTGCAATCATCATATAACCTAAAGCTAGTCTAAGTGATTAAGAAACCCTTCTTTTTTATTGCACTCTCTAGCTTCTCAAGGGCTCAGTGTAGTTTTTTTTTTTTTTTTTTGCTGCTTCTTAAATTCTTTCCATCCCCATACCTAACCTTAATAACCTCTTTCAGCCAGTGTCATCTCTCTCATTCCCTCTAGTTGTGATTAGCTCTAATGAAGAGAGCTTTCATTACAATGATACCCCATGTCTATCAGATCCTGACGACAGAAATTTGATCAAAATCCCTAAGGCACTAGTCTCTGGCTTCTGATTTTGAGGGTCTCTGATTAGCTGTAAGCCTCCAATTCTATTTATAATTTTTGCCTCCCTTAACCCTAGAGCCTTTATACAATGTTTACTTTGTATATATTTATTTTTCTTCCTGATAAATACTTCTCAAACAAAGTGAAAATCAAGAATAGTCGGGAATATGAAATATCACAGTCCAATTTCAAAGAATATATTGTTATAAAAAAATCTGTACTGTCAAAACCGCGAGGGGTGCACCCACACACTGAGACAATGGGGATGTTCTATCGGGAACTCACCAAGGCCAGCTGGCCTGGGTCTGAAAAAGCCTGGGTTAAAACCGGTCTCGCTGAACATAGCGGACAATGAGGACTACTGAGACCTCAAGAACAATGGCAATGGGTTTTTGATCCTACTGCACCTATTGGTTTTGTGGGAGCCTAGGCAGTTTGGATGCTCACCTCACTAGACCTGGATGGAGGTGGGTGGTCCTTGAACTTCCCACAGGGCAGGGAACCCTGATTGCTCTTTGGGCTGAGGAGGGAGGGGTACTTGATTGGGGGAGGGGGAGGGAAAGGGGAGGTGGCGGTGGGGAAGAGACAGAAATCTTTAATTAATAAATAAATAAATAAATAAATAAATAAAAAGGAAGCCTCTGAGGCCAGATACAACATCTTCACAAAACTGATCTCTCTCTCTCTCTCTCTCTCTCTCTCTCTCTCTCTCTCTCTCTCTCTCACACACACACACACACACACACACACACACACCGTTCCCCTGGGATTTCTATTTCTGCAAGATGTTCTTTTAAAACACTGTGTTATGAATGTCTTGGTTCTTATGGGGTTTCAAAATTTTGAAACTGCAGGGGCAAATAGGAAAACCTTAAAATTTGACTATCATTAGTCCAATGAAACGTTACAAAAATTTTCTCTGCTGTTCACACCCTCCAATTTTTTCCACCTCATCTGAAAAATTTTTATTCCAAAGGGTAATTTTATGAAAAAGATAAGCACCTAAGGAACAGAGGATTATAATGAAATTGTGTCCCTCACCATACAGCAATACTAGTGTAATTCAGTAACATTTATAAAATCCCTCCCTGCCAATCAATATATACAGAAAACAATTTCCTGTTTGTAGAAATAGATGCAATACTAAACAAAACCAAATTGGGATGCAATTAGCTTAGAAAATAAAATGATATACTAGATTGGGTTTAGTGAAAAGAATGTTGCTGCTTTTCAATACATTAGCTTGCTAGTTTAATAAAAACCAAATTTTATTTTAAATCTAATTAATATTTCCAAGAGAATTCTAATGACGGAAGATGGGGAAGTGGGTGCATATGAATCATGCATGAAAAAGTTAAATAGCATAGCGAATTATCATTCACTGAAAACCTACTATCTGAATGGCACTTTGAAAAGTGCTTCTCATATATTTCCTTACTTAATATTCACAATCATTTAGACAAGTGTATATAAAATACTCATTAAAAGTTTTATTGAGTATATAAAATACTCAATAAAAGAGTATAATATGTAATACTCTTATTAGCTTATAAACAACTGAGGGTCAAACATTAAATAAGGTGTAGAAACTCATACAACAATAAGCAGAAGAATTCAGATCCAGGTCTGCTGTGAACTGCTAAGCTATATCTACCTTTAGAAGACATAACAAATAGTTTTATATAGCATATATTATTGTGCCATCTAAATGCATACGTATAATAGATAAATTCGACATAAACTAGCTAGCCAGAAAGTAGCTTAATGCAGTAGAAACAACATCCAAGTGGGAGGTCTTAAGAACTGGGTTCAAATCTAAACTCCAAAGCTAACCACTGCATGGTTTTATGTGAACCATTTAGTGCTCTGGGCCTCAGTTGTTCCAAATATCAAACAAAGATATCAAGGTAAAGGTTCCACCACTTTACTGTTCTATTAAGTAAGTCTCATGAATTACCATAGATGGTTTGCTGTTGGAGATAACTTATACCATAAGTAACTAAAGAGAGAAATTCTCCATACAATATACCCTCGATACAGTACATCTGCTGGAGAAAGGATTTCAAAAGGGAAACCTTTTGTGATAGCAAATGGAGCTGGCAACAGTCTTTGAACTCTCCTTCACCATCAGCCAAAGAGAAACTTCCCTTAATCTTCACTAAAAATGACAAGTCTGCAAGGATTTTGGACCTCCAGGTCAAGGCTAAGTTGGCAAGAACTAAATGAAGAGAAAGCCATTTTACAGGGTCACTGCTAAGCCCAGAATCATGGGATTTCTGAAGAAAGTGTTTATGGGTGACTAAACCAAAGGCCTCAGTTAGGTCAATAAAAATGGTCCTAATAATGTAAAATCCTCATATATTGTTTCTGAAATACGACTGGTGATTTAAGTAAAGCTGAACTGGGAGAAAAGCTATGTGAAATGTAACTAGACTATAGAGAATTCAGTTTGACAGGGGAAAATTCCACATTAACATTGATAAGACATAGAATCCCAATCAGCATGGCAGCCTCTTGACCATACAATGCATAATGTCAAACTCATCAGTGAGTCATCAGAAAGAGTGGACACATTTACAAGACTTATTGGTTCCCTACAAAGACTCCAGTCAGTTCAAGTCTTGAGATTTTACAGTCCTATCTCTCCAGAGCAGTTCAGGGCTTGCTTCCCTCTGCCTGCTGCCTTCCCAGGTGACTACCTATTGTCATGTATGACACAGAAGCAATGATAAGCCACACTCCTAGCTGCTTTGTCAAAGCTCTAAAGAGCAACTGAGCAAAAAGAGGTTAATGATAGTGTCTCCTTGTGTTTGCCAGTGACAGTGATGGAATTCCCAGAGAGTTCATTTTTTTCTCCTGAGTTACTTTATTTTATTTTAGAAAAGTAGACAAAGAAAAATGGAAAGAGACTAAGGCAGAGGGAGAAAAGAGGTAGCTATTTATTTAGTTATATCTCTGTGTTTGTTTTCTCACAGCATGCTGTTTATGTTTTTAAATTATATGCAACTCTTATGCTTTTGGCTAGTATGCTATGACTTCACAGATGGCTTTATAACTGACCACTAATAAAAATACACAAGTACTTAAATAAATAGACATATGACATTATCATAGGACTGGAAAAGGAAGCACCATACATGGCAAATTAATGCAAAGAATTATTAAGATAAAATGAGTTGGCGTTTAAACGTGGATAGTTAATTCATTTTCATTATAAATTATTGTGATTAAAAAAGAGAACCCCAGAGGCTAATCAGTTTTCATCAGTGTACTTCTTTTGACATTGTCCACTGGTTTCTCTATTTTTTTCTCACAACAGGCCTTTGGAAAGGCTTCTTTCCATTAACTTATTCCCTATGCAAAGGGCTCATCTACAGAGTAACAGAAATGAAATCAAAAACTGGTGATGTAGCAAGTTGATACAGTGCGTGCATAACACACACAAAGCCCTAAGTTGCATCTCAGGCACAACATAAACCAGGCTTGATACTAAACACCTGGAATCTCAGCACTAGCGAGGTGAAAGCAGGGCCATTAGGATTTCAGTCATCCTCAGCTACACAGAAAATTTGAAGCCAGCCTCAGACTTGGGAAGGCCAATCTTTTTAAAAAAAAAAAGAATTAGAAATGAAAACTGTCTATGATGAATCATTAGTATTCAAGTAAACCCACAAGTAGACTTGAAAGGGCACACATGCTTACTAACATAGCAGGTATGCCCAGCACATTCACACAAGCTGAGTTAGAGCCCTTTAACGTTTTCTTTTAACCTTGCTCTTCACAGCATGGTTGACAACACTACCTAAATGTTGCAAAAATACATTGAGGTTGTGAATACTCATACTTAGGACAAACTAGTCTTTTAGGGGGTACGAGGATAAAACCCAGGACATCAACTTTTCTGTGGCTGAGGAGATGACTCCATGGGTAAAATGACCAGGGTTTGAACAGCCAGCAATCACATAAAAATTCAACTGTGGTGGCATAAACCCATCTCTGTACTGGGAGGCAGGGGCAAGTTGATCCTGACAGTTCATTGGCCAATCAGTGTAGCCCATCAGTATTTTCCAGGTTCTGTAAGAGACCTTGGCTCAAAAAATACAGTAAACAGCCCTAGAAAAAGATACCCAGCATAACCCTTTTAACTACACACACACACACACACACACACACACACACACACATACACATACACACACACACACACACACACACGTCACTTTCTTTCCCCTTTTCTTGCTTCCTAAATTCATTTTATCCACACAGCACAGCCATATCTCATCTCACAACAGGAATAAGTTCTGAGAAATGCATTAAGAGATGTCATTTATCAGTATCATAGTATGTACCTCCACAAACCCAAATGATGTAAATCAATGATTCGGTGTGGTCATGAAGCAGTCAATAAACACAATGACTGGTATTAAGCCTACCTCAAACCCTTTCTTTTACAAGGAGGTGCATATTTTTATAAGAAAAATAGTCTAAAATAGACATATTTAATATATAATCAGCAACAGTCCATTAATTAAGATTACCATTCCACTTTTCCTTATACTGCCCAATAGAAGCCCTAAGAATTAATGTTGCTGTTTACAATTATTTTAGATTAATCCAGAAAATACAAAAATATCCATGGATTTTTTTGGCTTCTAATTTGGAAGACATCATAGAAAGTCATAGCGTATAAATTTTAGTATTTAGATGTTATTTCGGGCATAAGCTAGCCAAGCGGCCGGGGTGTTGGGGACGCAGCCCCACCACTCCTATTTCAACAGATGGCTGCCCAACGTGAGGATAATTGAATCCACAAAAAGCCTGAGAAAGCTTGGGAAAGAATGGAGTGAAGCATGTTTTCTTGGTAGCAGAAATTTCTTGGGTCTACTCTGCTTGCTAGAGGCAAGCAAGCACTCTCATCTAAGAGAGGCTTCCTGACTCAGCTTCAGCTGCAAAACCCTGCAGCTCATTAAGAGGTCCTGCCAC
>NW_026068171.1:1180215-1196446 GCF_014885135.2 Alexandromys fortis
GAGAATTAGCCTGTAAGGGCTAGAGTTCATGGGCCAAGCAGTCTTTAAATGAATACAGTTTGTGTGTTGTTATTTCGGGCATAAGCTAGCCAAGCGGCCGGGGTGTTGGGGACGCAGCCCCGCCGCTCAAATTTCAACATTTAGACACTTACAGTGGCAATACACAAATGTTATATAAGAAAATGCAGTGCTTTGCCTCCATGAATTTACTCTTCTGTTTGGCACACACACAACTGCAGAGTGGGAGTCCTAGTCTATTTTATAGAGTGTATTCTATTTGTTTCATCTATTACTCTATCAGACTAAAAGGGCAGCAATTACAGAAACAAAGATTCCTCCTGGTTGTAAATATTTAGCATTCTCTTAGATACATGCAGTCGCTAAAAGATACAACCAAAGCAGTGAGAGAAGGAGACAGCTTGGATTAGAACAATATCCTTTAGGCTGGTACTTGAAAGGTCGAAGCATTCTGACTCAAGCTCACTTCCTGTCCTGAATTCACTCTAATATGACAATTACTTCCATGATGGTGTATGTTACCTCTGAATAATCTGTTCCAAGGCTGGAGAGGAAGGCGCAGCAGTATTCCTAAGGGCCTATGTTATTACTCAGCTTTCCCTAGGTAGGAGCTTTGCTATTGTCCCTGATGTGTGAGTGACAAGCCACTGCACAACAGATGGTAAAAAAGGAGGACTAAAGTTTAAGTTAATAACCATCACTAACCCACATTAAGCCTCCCTTTGAATCAACAGGAACTGTGAAATCTGAGGCAACATTTCTGTTGAAGGTCAACAAAGCAGGGCCTTCTTGGGAGAGGCAGTATGTACTGCCTTTCTTAGTATACAAGCACCAAGCAAGAATATATCAAGCAGAAGATAATAGCGCATCATGAATGCAGCAATTGCCATAGGACTTTATCCTTCTCCTCAATTAAACAGTTAACAGGGAGCTGGGATTTGCACAAAGAAAGAAATTCCTTCCTCCTCCCCTTGTTCCCAGTTTGATTTATGCATAGCCCCTGGAGACAAAAATTAATGTTTTCATAGACCAAAGCCCCAGGTGTTTGGGGGAAACCTATGACAAAGCTTAACTAAGGTTCACACATGCAAACATAAAGCTTCCATAATTACTAAGCTGGGCATTACAAAGCTGGCTCCCCACTCTAGGGTCTAAGGCCAGCCTTATTGGCTCCCTTATCCAGACAGGCTAGCCTGAATATACATATGACAGAGCTAATTTAGTACAGCCCAAGGCGTTATCGATTATGGCTAGACAAACACTTTCAACAAAACTGAGAAAGATATACAGTTATAACAATATGAACCCACAATTCATCATTTATTAATATTCAACATAAGCAGTAGGCATCTATAAACCTCCATTTCTTAATGCAGCTTATCTTTTTAATGGTAAAAAATCAGAAAATTAGGAAGTTCAAATAAATGCCAAAAAAAAGAAATACCAAAAGAAATTCAGCATGCTCTATACAGTCTTAAATTAACAAAAATCACCCCTACCCTCAGACTCCAATACCACATTTCCTATTGCCACTGCTTTCCTCCTCTCGATGTCTTAAGGCCTGCATTCAGGATTCTGTCCATGGTATTTTACTGACACCCCTGTAAAGGTCACTGCCACTTGCCTGCCAAAGCCAGTTATCAATGTTTAGGCCTTATTCTTAACTGTCATGCCAAAGTCCATCAATCAGTCCTTCTTTCTTGAAACTCTTCCTTCCCTAGCTTCCTTTAATACACGCTGACTCTTGGCTACTTCTTTGTCAGTTTCTTCATGAACACAATGTCTACCCATTTTTTTATATACTGTTTCCTCATGTCGCATTTTTTAAATTTATTTATTTATTAAAAATTTCTGCCTCCTCCCCACCACAGCCTCCTATTTCCCTCGCCTCCCCCAATCAAGTCCCCCTCACTCATAAGCCCAAAGAGCAATCAGGGTTCCCTGACCTGTGGGAAGTCCAAGGACCACCCACCTCCTTCCAGGTCTCGTGTCGCATTTTTATGGCTCTTTTATTCTTATTCTACATCCAGAGGTTTTAGACCTGGCCATCACAAAGGCTCCTGGGCCTGCTTCAAGAAGTCTGTGGACTTTCTTGTAGCTATGTATAGTATGGTGCATACTGTTTGTCAGGTTCATAAATGAGTGCGAAACAAAATAACGAATAAGGGCAAGTGATTTTCCAACTGACTGTGATTGGTCCCAAACTTCAAATCATCTCTGTATGAATGCTCATAATTCCAAACGCGTATCTTTAGTCACAATTATTCTCAATGTGGACGTCTTACGGTACAGTGGCTCAAGAATCCTTGGTTTCTGCTTTCTATATGTTCTATCTTCTACCTCATTCACCACATTCAATAACCAAACTCTCTGATGTTTCCCTTCTATTTCAAATGTGGACCTTTCTCCCGGTAAGCATCATGTCAACAAAGACGAACAATTTAAATATCCTCCTCACATGCCTTTCTGTCACCAATCAACTCTCGGCTGCAGGCAGTGTGATACTTTTAAAGCAAAAAAAAAAAGTTAATCTCACTTTTGACTTCAAAATTCTTGTTTGTTTGTTTCTTGTTCTTGGACCACAATCCCTCAAAGTCCCTGGTATGGCAAAAAAAAAAAAAAAAAAAAAAAAAAAAAAAAAAAAGTCCTTCATTGCTTAGCTCCTTTTCATCTGTAGAGCTTGTTCATACTCTGTAGCTTGTCAACCTCTTACCAATCCACTCAGCCCTTAACTACGATACATGCTCTAGCTGAATCCTTGGCCCCATTTGCTTCTTTGTGGGGAAGAATGCACCTGAGGCTTTCTTTGTTTCAACTTTTACCATGATACCTAGAGCATTTTATGGAGAAATATGTCAGCTGCCTGCTGTGCACTTAAGTTCCAGGAGTTGGGATATAATCTCAAAGAGGTTTAAACACCCTATCTACCTCGGCTTGGGAAACCTTTCCTAAAAAGCCATCTCTAGACTCTAAGGTTCCAATAGCAGTGCCTCGTATATACTCAGATAATATCATATACTTGCTATGCAAACATCATTCTGTATTATGACTGCCTGTTTCTTTTCTTCTGATGCCCACTAAAGCTTGGCAGATGAACTATCAGCTCCTGGAGCTCATGGACTACATGGTAAAGAAGACACAGCATAATGCCAGGCACATCACTGTTTGCCAACAAATACGAGATAAATGATTGAACGAATTACTGTGCAGGTGGAAAGACTTTTACCACACTCCTAATATCCACAACCTTTACCTTCATCTAGTATTGGAAAAAAGAGAGAGATTCTAGAAGTCGACTGGCTTAGGAATGAAGTATTGGGACCTCGTGAGCCTCATTTGTATGACTAAGAATAAGTTCTCTATGTTTCCTCCTATCTTGGAAATTCAGTAACGTTCAGTTTTCTTGTCACATACAAGTTCCATCTCCCAACCCATCTCCATCTTTTCCTACCCTGAATGTCTATCATCATAACAGCACTGTGATAATCTGCTATAGATATTTGAAAAAAAGTTGAGTAAAAGCCAAGACATATGATATTTTTTTTGTATACATGTAAGAGGAAAAAAGATAGATATGAGAGAAAGAGAGCAAGACTTTGAAGACAGAGGTGGGCAAGGAGGGAGGGAGCATGTTTCATTTCTGTTGCTGTGATCAAAATACACTAACAAAAATCATATTAGGAGCAAGGGCTTATTTAGCTTACAATTCCAGGTTATAGTCCTGGAATTACAGGGAAGTCAAGCGAGGAATTAGAAGCAGATAGTCAGTTTACATCCACTGTTAAGAGCAGAAAGAAACACATGCAGGCACTCATGCTTCTTGCTCAGTTTTCATTTTTAACTCTTACAAAGTCCAGAGACCAGCCTATGAAAGGGTTCCACTCGAATTCAGAGTGGGTCTTTCTCCCTCATTTAAGCCAATGAAGAAGAATATCTCACAGGCCAACATGATTATGACAATTCCTCATTGAGACACATCCCAGGTAATTCTAAGTCATGGCGGCTGACAATTAAAACTAACCATCACAGGAATATGGGATAAAGACAGAGGGAAATGTGTTTTAAAGAAAGCATTTCTATCTTTTCTAAAAATGAAGTTGAGGTCCAATTTTAAGGAGTATACAATGTTGAAATAGTTTATGATCCCACTGAAATCAGGAACAAGATAAGGTTGTTCACACTCTCCATATCTATTCAATATAGTACTTAAGCTCTAGCTAGAGCAATAAGACAACAAAAGGAGATCAAGTGGATACAAATCAGAAAAGAAGTCAAACTCTATTTGCTGATGATACGATAGCATACATAAGTGATGCCAAAAAATTCTACCAGGGAATGCCTACAACTCAAAAACACCTTCAGTAATGTAGCAGTATATGAGATTAACTTAAATCAGTAGCTCTCCTTTATACAGATGGCAAATGGGCTGAGAAAGAAATCAGAGAAACATCACCTTCACAATAGCCACAAGTAACATACAATATCTTGGGGTAACGCTAATCAAACAAGTGAAAGACCTTATGGCAGAACTTTAAAACTTTGAAGAAAAGAAATTGAAGAAGACACCAGAAAATGGAAAAAACTCCCACGCTCCTGGGTAGTTAGAATTAACATAGTAAAAATGGCACTTTTACCAAAAGCAATCTACAGATTCAATGGTATTCGCTTCAAAATCCCAACAAAATTCTCCAGAGACCTCAAAAGAATACTCAACTTTATATGGAAAAACAAAAAACCCAGGATAGCCAAAACAATACTGTACAAAAAAAAAGGAACTTCCAATGGCATCACCATCCCCAACATCAAACTCTACTATAGAGTTATAGTAATGAAAATAGCCTGGTATTGGCATAAAAACAAACAGGAGGATGAATGGTATCAAATCGAAGACCCAGAAATCAATCCACACACTTACAAACCCCTGATATTTGACAAAGAAGCTGGAAATATAGAATGGAAAAAAGAAAGCATATTCAATAAATGGTGCTGGCATAACTGGATATCAACATGTAGAAGACTGCAAATTGATCAGTATCTATCTCCATGCAGAAAAGTCAAGTCCAAATGGATCAAAGACCTCAAAATAAAGCCAGCTATACTGAACCTTATAGATGGGAAAGTGGGAAGTACACTTGAATGCACTGGCACAGGGAACCACTTCCTAAACATAACTCCAATAACACAGACACTGAGAGAAACAATTGATAAAAAGGACCTCCTAAAACTGAGAAGCTTCTGTAAAAGCAAAGGACGTGTTCAACAAGACAAAGTGGCAACCTAAAGAATGGGAAAAGATCTTCACCAACCCCCTATCAGTCAGAGGTCTGATCTCCAAAATATACAAAGGACTCAAGAAAATGGACATCAAAAGAACAAATAGTTCAATAAAAATGGGGTACAGACCTAAACACAGAATACTTAATAGATAAAACTAAAATGGTCGAAAGATACTTAAGGAAGTCCCCAATATCCTTATGCATCAGAGAAATGCAAATCAAAACAACTCTGAGATTCCATCTTACATCTGTCACAATGGCCAAGATCAAAAATACTGATGACAGCTTATGCTGGAGAGGATGTGGGGTGAGGGGAACACTCCTCCATTGATGGTGGGAATATAAACTTGTATAGCCTCTTTGGGAATCAATATGGCGATTTCTCAGAAAATTAAGAAACAATCTACCTCCAGACCCAGCAATACTGCTGTTGGCTATAGAACCAAAGGATGTTCAATCATACCACAAGGGCATGTGCTCAACTATGTTCATAGCAGCATTATTCATAAAAGCCAGAATCTGGAAACAACCTAGATGCCCCTCAACCAAAGAATGGATACAGAAAATGTGATACATTTACACAATGGAGTACTAATCAGAGGAAAAAGTACTGATGTCTTGAAATTTGCAGGCAAATCATGAATCTAGAAAAAAACATAGACTGAGGTAACCCAGACCAAGGAAAACAACTATAATATATACTCACTCATAAATGATTTTTAGATATAAAGCCAAGAAAAGCAGCCTATAATCCACAACCCCAGAGAACCTAGACAACAAAGAGGACCCTAAGAGAGACATACATGGATCTACATAGGAAAATGAAAAAGACAAGATCTCCTGAGTAATTTGTGAGTGTGGGGGTCATGGGAAAGGATAGAAGAGGAGAGAGGAGGAAGGGAGCAGAGCAGAGAAAAAGTACAGCTCAATAAAAACAATTCTATTTTTTTTTGTAAAAATGAAGTTGAGGTCCAATTTTAAGAAGTCCACAATGTTGAATTAGTTTATGATGTCCAAATTACTAAAATTATATAAGAGAACTTCAGAACAGGTAAATTTTTAAAAAGTATAAGATACAAGAGAATTTATTTACTTTTTAAATAAAGTCTGAATCACAGTACCCTGTGCTTTCTTGCAAATTGCAAACAAAGAGAGATACCTCCTTCAAAATGAACTTCAATCTGAATTTCTCTGGTTAAGACAAGTGGAGAAACGATAGATATGGAATCATTGGAGGTTACTGCAAACCTATGAAATCATGTAACAAAAACCAGCTCAAAGAGCAAAATAATGAAAGGACCAATCATCTACCAGTCTCTGGGGAAGAACCAGATGGCCTAAAAAGCCAATTCTCATCTCCTAATTTCCTTGATTGATAAGGAAAGATACATTTCCATTTAGTTCTCATAAACACTGACCCTTCTGTTCCTCTGGGGACAAAGTTGAAATACTACCATTTTTGCTTCCCATATTTAATGATAAGTGTGCTTGGTAAAGTATGCATTCAAAAACTTATGCTGACAAAAATGGCCCTTCATTTATCTCTTTGTCTTTTAGTTGCGACACACAATTGCAGCAAGGAAGTGGGAAATTTAAATGCACAGCAAGCAATTGATATATTTCTCCATAAACTCGTCTACATATCATGGCAAAAGTAGAAGCAAAGAAAGCCTCAGATGCATTCTTCCCCATAAAGAAGCAAGTAGGGCAAAGGGAACAAACTAGCAAGGAGGAAAATGAGAGGAACAAATGAGATTACCAGTGCATACCCTTTTAAAAGCAAATCGAAACAACCATTATTCTTTATTAGCACTGAAGATAGGTTAAACTCTTTCTGTATAAAAAAGAAAGAAAAGTGGCACTTTGTCAGAGAATTTTCAACATTTCAAATTTCAACACAGATGCTAGTGATACAATAGCTAGTATAACATGAAAAAGATTAAAGACAAAATAAAAAAATATTTAGAGTAAATAACAATATATAGAATTATATCTTAGCAATGCATACTATTCCCATTGGTTTTAGAAAGCACTGTACAGAATGAAACATACATGCTTTTAAGGCTCCTGTACAAACTCTTCCTATATTTCACATATAAATGTATATTATATTTTGATATATAATTTATTTAAGTTGAGCAGAGATGAGGAGTCAGGAAGGTCCACCTGAATCAGTACAATAATGAAATAAAATGAAATCTCAAGGTATTAGTGCAGATAAGATGAAGAAATGGGGGTTAACAAAGCAGTAATTCCTCGAAATAAGAACTCTGCATAGGTATACAGTGTGTCCTACTTTAAGAAGATTTATTATTCCCTTTTTCAGCCTACAAACCAGATAATATAGGCAAGGTTATTTGTAATACAGAATCATTCCACATGGCAGCCTTTTAAAATGTCAAGCTAATATTGTACTCTAAAGTAAAATTTGCTTCTGCAAATATGGAATTTATATATTCAGTTTCTTATAGAGTTTTTGTCTGAAGTGAAGTATTTCTGTACCAATAAGCTTCATGTAGAATTGTCCTTCACTTATCTTTTATAAATCTGAATTCTGGCATACTGGTTCTGCTTAAAAATATGTTTGGAATATAGAGGATGGATGGCGGTGTTAGACAGAGAGGAAAAATCTATACTTCAAAATCAGCCAGCTGAGATACTGTTCACCAAGTCCCTATTAAGGAAGTTGGATTTCATTACAAAAGTGGGTAAGAAAATAATCTTGGACCATCTCACAGGCCCAAGTCCAAATTTAGGATTTTGTAAGAAATAAGATGTAAGAACGTGCCCTAAAATCATTTGAGAAGGCTATATCGGATTGTCTACTTGGAAAAAATGTATTTCCACATGTATATTAAAAATAAAACTTTTGAGGGGATAGAGAAATGACCCAGGTTCAGATCCTAAAAACCACATGGTGACTTCAGTTCCAATTTTGAAAAAAATGAATTAATGTTTAGGTATTCTAATACAGTATTTGAATACCTAAGCATTAATTCAGTTTCTGACAAATATTGCTTTGAATACAATTAATAAAAATATCTAAGTTGGTAAAATAGCTGAGTCATACCAATTAGGTAACATCTAGGAAAAAAAGGAAAAACCTTCAGAAGATATAAGTTCCTGAAAAAAATCAGAACAAAAATGTGGACAAAGTTGCAAGGTCTTCTGTTTACACAAACACATACCAACTTCAAAAAGAGTGTAAGCTCTGACCATTTAACTTAGAACTATAACCTTCATTCCTAAGATAGTGCTATCAATATTTCTTCACTATGTTATAAGCCAACTGTTGTCCTATGTTATATACTGTTCAAAGACTTTATTATGTGATTTACTATAGAATTATTCAGCACAAATCCTAGTTTTAGCATGATTCTGGGCTAACAAATAAATTTTCTCTTTGAGAGCATTCCAAGTTTCTAACTGATTTTGTCAAAGTTCCATACACTTAAATCATCTATTGTCATGTCTAGAAAAATAATTAAACTCATAGTCTTAATTTGGGTTACTATTACTGTGATGAAACACCATGACAAAAAGCAATTAGGGAGGAAAGAACTTATTTGGCTTACACTTCCACATCCATAGTTCATCACTGAAGGAAGTTGGAGGGAGGAGATCACTTGTTTCTTAGCAGCCCGACAGCTTAGACCCAAAAATAATCACACAGAAACTGTATTATTTAAATCACTCCTTAGCCCGTTAGCTCTCGCTTCTTATTGGCTAACTCCTACATCTTAATTTAACCCATCTCTATTATTCTGTGTATCACCATGAAGTCGTGACCTACCAGCAAAGTTTCAGCATGTCTATCTCCAGCAGAAGCTCCATGGCTTCTCTCTACTCTGCCTCCTTTTTTCCCAGCATTGTTTAGTTTTCTCCACCTACCTCTGTTCCTCTATAGCTCGCTATAGGCCTAAAGCAATTCCTTTATTAAACAATGATATTCACAATATACAGAAGGGAATCCCACATCAGAAGGAAGTCAGAATAGAAACCTGGAAGGACATGATACAGAGGCCATGAAGGGAATTGCTTACTGGTTTATGGCTTGCTCAGCCTGCTTTCTTATAGAAGCCAGGAACACCAGCTGAGGGATGGCATCACCCACAATGAGCTGGGCCCTCCCCCATCAATCACTAATTAAGAAAATGCCCTATAAACTTGCCTGCAGCCCAATCTTATGGAAGCATTTTCTTAAGTGAGGCTTCTTCCTCTCCGATGTCAAGTTGACATAAAACTAGCCAGCACACTGATCATGGTTTCTCTGGACCTCAGAGATTCAAAAAATTAAATATGCCAAAAATAACGTGTGTGGGGGGTATATGTATATGGAAGGCATTATGAATATACAAAACCATAATTTATCAATATCATGAAGTAAAGATAAACACCTATAGAAGACCAAATTAGAAACTCTCAATACATTATGGGCAGTACAAATTTGACTCCATGGGTTGTTAAAAAAGAAGATGAAATTGGGAGGGGATGAGGAGGTAAGACTGGATCTGACAATTAGGGGAGGAAAGGTAATAAACATGAACAAAACACATTGCATGTAATTCTCAAAGAATTAATAAACTATTTTCAAAAAGTCTCAATTCTATCATCAAAGCCTATACGTTAATAAATACTATAACCAAAAAAGTCTATCTATGTTGAAATAGGAGCGGCGGGACTGCGTCCCCAGCACCCCGGCCGCCTGCTAGCTCATGCCCGAAATAACAACACACAAATTGTATTCTTTTAAACACTGCTTGCCCATTATATCTAGCCTCTTCTCAGCTAACTCTCGCACCTGGACTAGCCCATTTCTAATAATGTGTGTAAGCACCCCAAGGTGCGCTTACCAGGAAGATTCTAGCCTANTTGTTTACTGCCTATATAACCTTAAGGTGAGTCTCCTGAGTCATAATTTTCTCAGAAATCCTGATTGTTTTAAGTTTCTTGTGAATGTTGAGTCTATTGAGACTCTAAGAAGAAATGTTTTAATTATGGAAAAAGATACAAAATACCACAGTGAATGATTAATAACAACTAAAAGTAAAATTTGAAAATTATAGCAAATTTCAGTAGTGAAATAAAACTATTAGCATATTTGTATTGTATTTTTACCCTTTCATTTTTTTAGTTTAAAATAACAGGCAAATATTTAGTATTTACTACAACAGAAACATCTGGGTGACCGCAAAAAGCAGTAACAAAAATTATGAAAGCAGTCTTAAAGATTGCAAACTTTGCATGAACAAGCAGAAATCCTATTTTGTTATCTAACTGGAAACAAGTTTCATCTTTGAATTCTAATATTTTTCTCTAGTACTACAACGCTAATAAGCATCCCCAACCAAGAATATTCTAGAAAAAAAATCTAGTTTTGTCAGTTCAAAGAGCCTATTTCCTCTCTCCTATTTTACTAGCAGAAGTATTATCAGCAGAGGCTGATGACAATGCCCCCTCCCTAAAGCAGTCTTATATCTGTGTCCAAAAGAAAATATTCTTGCAAACTACTCCTTAAGGATCCATCTACAAGATGTGAGAAACTGCGATGTTAAAGGACATTCCCTTGAGGAAATCTCAAAGTCCTTGTTAATAATACCAGGTAAGCTAGACTGAGAGTTTATCCAACTGTAATACAGAGAAGATAAGCAACAGGGGAGGGAAGGAAGGAGAAATAAACTAAACAACTAAACTAAAGGAGAAACTATACCAAACAGCTAAAAGACTAAAATTAAATATTTATCTGTAGAAATAATGTGAGACAATTAAGTCAAATGAAGGCTCTACAATCTTAAAATACTATTCTATGTCTGAGAATGCAGAAGTGTTGTAGCAAACATGTGGCGGTCAGAGGACAATGTGCATGAGCAAGTTTATTCTCCTAACATGCAGGTCCCAGGAATCAAAAGTTAGGATATCAAAATTGAAAACAAGCACTATGGTGGTTGATGAGAATGTCCCCATAGTTCCACATATTTGAATGCTTCGTCACCAAGGAGTGGAACTACTTGGGAAAGGTTAAGAGGTGTGGCCTTGTTGGAGGAGGAATATTACTAGTACTGGGTTTGAGATTTCAAAACTCACGCCAGGTCTAATTGTACTTTCTCTTTGCCTGCTGTCTGCATGTTATCACATAAAGCTCGGATCCACTGCTCCAGCACCACACCTGCCTGCTTCCTTCCGTGATCAAAGAGCAACCCTCTGAAACTGTAAGCAAGCCCCTAATTAAATGTTTCCTTTTATAAGAGTTGCCTTGGTCACGATATCTCTTCATAGTAAGTAAAAACTACTACTCAACAGATAATCAAGGGAAAACACAAAATATTAATTTTAACATGTAGTTTTAAGAATATTATGAACTATATCCATGACCTTGGACAAATAACTCACATTCTTAGGGATATCTAAAAAGTAAAGATGTTGAGATACAAATACTATATATGATACCTAAAAGAAATTAAGTCATCATACTGAAAAAAGATATGCACCTCCATGTGCACTATAGCATTACTGAGTATAGCTAAAATATACAACAAACTTTGACACCAGTAGATGACTGAATAAAGATGTTGGACTATTCAATTTTTTTCTTTTTCATTTTTTAGGTAGTGTCTCTATAGGTTAGACTGGTCTGGAACTCACTAGGTAAAGTACACAAGCCTTGAACTTAAAGAGATCCACCAGCCTGTCTCATGAGTGTTGAGTGTACTATCACATCTAGCTCAATGTTTTTGAAAAAGAAATCTTCTGCCTCTGAAAGGGTTAAAAGAAGAACTCTTATGCATGAACCACAGTGTCTTCATAACAATCTCCTGTCCCCTTCTTCTCCACTGGGTCTCCCCTTCTCCCTGAAAACAGCCTGAAAGATTCTTACACAGATTGGGAACACTGAAAATTTATTTGCCACATAATTTTTAAGGTTCCCTCCAATGCTCATAATCTATAAGAAACTAAAATTTTCCCACCTACATCTTCCAAAGTCTTTGCTGTATCTGGTAAGTATTTGTTGACTATACAGTAGCAAAGAAAACATGAAATAAGATTTCTACCTTAAAAGAGCTTTCTATCTTGTTGGGGAAATCAAAATCAAGACTATGAGGAGGGCCTTCAAAAGAGATTTCAAGGAACAGGATAATACCAAGGGCCACTGGAGTAAAGGTCTAGTTCTATATTTTTCTTATTTTGATGTTATTGCCTGGAAAACAAGCACTCAAATCAATATTGGATAAGTAAATGAATGATCATCTACATTCCCTGAAATTCATCCAAAACAGTCAAGATTTTAAAGTACATTCCATATTTTCTTTCATATATGTACAGGGTGCCAGGAAAAATAACCACATTTCCTCATTTATTCAATCTAGTATAATAATCACAATAGTGATATTTTATTAGAATAAAAACAAAGCAAAAAATCCTACCTAATCATGTTAGCCCCTCTATTTTAGTTATTGAAGTAACTAAATACAAAATGAGTCCTTGTCCTTTGAAATATTTTGTTGAAGCAAGACTGACTTTTGCTTTGACAGGAATTCTGTCCTGCAAAAAGCCTGTTTATTTGGAAGTCTTTCGTATGCTGCAAGTCTCCAAAGTAGGTAAATCAAGTTAGAAATGAGGAGCATTTCTCTCTCCTCCCTCTCATCTCCGTTAGCAGTGGGAAGAAGGCAGGAAGGTCAAACAGAAGGCAACTGGTTTTCTTTTCCTCTGAAGCTTAAATTCATCCCAATAATAACTTTTTTTTTTTGGTCTCTGGATTCAAAATCAGCTACACAGCACCTAAATAAAATTAAGACAACAGAACCAATGGCAGGGAATTTGATTGAGAGTTTACTGGAGACAGATCATTTAAGTAAAAGTTTTTCCCTATTAAAGCACAATATCAGTTCTTGAGGAAATCTTTCTGGAAAGGGACAGATGGCTCTAAACTTTTATGGCTCAGGTGATATAAGTTATCAAGGACAAGAGTTGTATATAACTAATGCTTTCAAATCTCAATTGTACTTTCCTTTAAGGCTACTATGCTTGAAAGGAGACTGAGGCAAATTTAAATTCCATTTCTTTGTTTTAGCATAGTCTTAGTATTTTGAATATGTCATATATATAGACATATTTTTATAAACAGGAGGTATAAAACAGTTCTCGTTTTTTTTTTTTTTTAAAAAAATCTATTATCCCTGTCTGGTAACAGAGAACTTTGGAAAGTTATCAAATTAACAGATTAAATTAAAAATGTTCAACACTTTCCCATTTTTCTCCAAGGTCCAATGATATCTGATGGGAAACGTTGCACTTCTACATCTACTGTGGCAAATATAGAGATTTCAGTCTATGGAGACACCTATATGTACCTGGTATCAACATACCCGCCACCAAGTTATATTGGGGGGAAATAAAGTGAGTAGGCAAGTTCACAAAAATGACATCTATGACTCCTCTTATTAATTTTCACAGTGCCCAAATACAAATGAGATCCAAGGTCTTGAGCTTCATTTGGGAGACTTACATTTGGAATGGGTCCAGCTACTCAAAGGATCACATGAGTTATAATGCAGCCGTGGCAGCTGGCCAAATTGTTACATGCTCCTAACTTCTGAGCAAAATGTAGAAATTTCTAGCCAAGACTCTTCAATAATATCAAGCATTGACAAATGAGATAACATGACATTTAAAGAACTATGTACAACAAAGGAATTAATCAAGAGAAGAGTTAGCATGCATAACAGGAGAAAGTCTTTGTCAGTTGTACACCTGATACAATATCACTACCTAGAATATATAACAAATTCATAAAAGTTGAACAACACAAATTCAAACAACACAATCAATAAATATGCTAATGAAATGAGCAAATAGTTCTTAATAGACAAAAGGTGAATTAACATATGAAAAAAGGTTAAATATCCTTAACTATCAGGGAAATGCAAATAAAAATTATACTGAGATGTCATAACACCCCATTCCCATCATCATGAAAAGACCAACAACAAATACTCATAAGGATGCTGTGGAAAGAAACTCATATATTGTTCCAGGGAATGCAAATTCATCCAGTCAATGTGGAAATCAATATGGTACTTCCTCATAAAAACATAAATAGAATTATCATATAACCGAGTTATCCTATTTATGGGTATATATCCAAAGGACTATAAGAGAAAATACCATAGAGATACCTGTACATCTGTGTTGGCTGCAGCATTATCTTAATAGCCAAACTATGGAATCAGCTATTTGTCCGCTAACAGATGAATAAAGAAATACAGCATTGTCCTTATTTGCTTTCTGTTTTTATGATAAACACCATGATCCAAAGTGATTTGCAGAGGAAAAGGTTTTGTAGGTTAGCCTGAAATCAAGAGAAGCCAGGGCAGGAGCTGAAGGTGGAACTGAGGCAGAGATCATGGTGGGATGCTGATTACTGGCTTGCTTCCTTAGCTTGCTCAGCTACCTTCCCTTTTGAAGCTCAGGACCCCCCAGTCCTGGAATAATACTGTCCACAACAGGCTGGGCATTTCACATCAGTCAGCAATCAAGAAAATTCCCCCACAGACATGCCGAAAAGCCAATCAGATGGAGACAGTTTTTCAACTGAGATTCTTTTCGTAGGTATGTCTAGGTCTGTGTCAAATTGATAAAAACTAACTATAATCGGTAAGTAGATGTGTGTATGTGTGTGTGTGTGTGTGGTTTTATTATCCACAAAGAAGCATACATTGATACCATTTGCTAGAAATTTGATATAATTAGAGATAACACTAAGTAAATTAGCCAGTGCAGAAAGATTAAAAATACCACGTATTCGTTCATTTTGGATACTAGAATTCCTTATATAAAGACAAAACTACATACACATATACAACAAGAAAGCAGAAGAAAGACTGGAAGAAAGAAGATGACTAGCAGAAAGGGAAGAAGAAGAACTAAGGGAAAAGAGTAGAAGGGATGAGTGTGGTCGAATTACAAGATTCAACTGAAAGAAGCTATTTTTATGAAACCCCATACTATGTGCAATGAATATATGCCAATATAAATAATATTGCATTTTTCTTTTTATTTATTCTTTTCTCATACAATATATGCTGGCCACAGCCTCCACTCCTCCTAGTCTCTCACCACACAGACACACACACATACACACAACACATTCTCTTCCCCTCTCCTTATACTTTTTATTTTTTGAAGTAGAATCTATTTTAGTTTTTTTTTTCGGGGATAGTTATCAAAATTATGGCAATTTTCCTGCCCTGAACTCTGAAAGGCCAGACCCAGCTTAAAATTAAATTCCTTACAAAATTCTATATCATCATCATCAGAGATGGCCCCTCTGGCAGCAGATAGGAATAAATGCAGATATCCACAGCCAGACATTATACAGAGTCTAAAGGGGCGGTCTTCATCAAATATCTCCCCTTGGAGCTCAGGAAATCCCAAGGAAGAGTATAAAGAAAGATTGTAAAGGCCAGACAGAATGGAGACACATGCGAACAAGGCCTTCTGAATCAACTAATCAAGGAGCAAATGAGCTCACAGAGACAGAAGCAGCATGCACAGGGCTTACAAGGGTCAGAAGCAGATCCTCTGTGCATGTATTATAGCTTTAGTTTAGTATTTTTATGGGACTCCTCAGTATGGGTCTCTAATTCTTGTGCCTACTGTTGGGGCTCTTTCCTTCTGTTGGATTGTTTAGTCATATCTCAATGTGATGTTTTTTTATTTTATCTCATGTTTTATTTTGTCATGTCTGCTTGTTGTCTACTATAAGCCTATTAGTTTCTAATGAGAGACAGAAAGGAGATGGATCTGGATATAAGAGGAGGTGGGCAGGATCTGGGAGGAACAGAGGAAAAGGACACCATAATCAGGATATAATGCATGAGAAAAGAATCTATTTTCAATAAAAGGGAAAATGGAAAAAAATATGTATCCTACCCAAGGAG
>NW_026068171.1:1196796-1209652 GCF_014885135.2 Alexandromys fortis
ACTGGAAGATCTGCCAAGTGCAATAAGTTGAAAATATTAGAATTTGAGAGGAAAATAAAGATATTTGTAGAGGATGATCCAATGGGTGAGTGCTGGTGAGACATGGAAACAGCAAGCTGGTACTGACCCAAAAGCTTCATTCTTACGGGCTAGCTTTCATCAAGCTGGAAGGTGCAATGCATAGTACGAGAAAAGAGGTAATCAATCTTACCTAACTGTGAATCTTGCAAGCTACAAAAAAGACTAGTCTGACAAGACATGTCCAATGGCACAACCGTGGCAAGAACATCACTGGAGTAACTACTCACTTTCTTAGCTAGGAGCCAAACATTTAAAGATGGATAAAATATGGTAACTGTCCTACATGAAATAACAACCTCAAATACAAGAAACAGATCAGAGATAACTATATCCCTAGATAAAGAGCTACAGGTGGTCCATGGCTGTTGAGAGCAGGAGAACCAGCTTCCTCCTGAGACAAGCTCCAGCATAGGTTGTCCAATCACAAGTAGTTCGCCCTGGACACATGTACCTATGAACAATGCTAAATGGACTTAGTAGGTAGTATATGGATGTGTGCATATAAATGCACATATATATTTATATATATGCATTATCATTATAATTATATATAATTACAAAAATATGAATTGAGGAGGGGAGAAGGGGTTGGGGAATATTGAAGGAAAGGATAGGAGTGATATAGATACAGTGTTTACACATAACATTCTTAAAGAGTTTTAATTTAATTTTTTAAAAGATCATAGCAAGAATTACAATATGCAGAAAGCAAACTAAAAGTACAAAAGGAAGACTGGAGAAGGCTATCCAAATAAGACAGGATCTAAACTGAATCTTAAAGGACCAAGGCTGCTTTGGAGTTAGCCAGCCGATCAGGGAGGTAGAGGGAAGGTACAATGGCCTACATGAAGAAATGGAGGTGTAAAAGAGAAAGCATCAGAATATACATAAACTACAAATAGATTACTGTGAAGCAAAAAAGTGACAAGATTAAATTCATGTTTTAGGTGGGAAAGACTGGCAGTATGGATGCAGCAGAGGAAACAGAATGGTGACAAGATGACCAGGTAAGAGACTGTTGTAGGTCAGACAAGTAATGACAGTGCAGATGAACCAGGAATAAAGCACTGGTGACATACAAGATAGAAGAGTTGTCCATAATTCAACTTACTTAATTTCAAAATACAACTGATTATCGTCACATTCCTTGTCGGCCACTTCTTTTCAGCATTCATTGCTGGTTCTTCCTCTAGCTCACAAGATTTTAACAGTACGCTAATACAGGGTCAGTCCTTACAGCTTCTTTTGCCTTCACACTCTTGGCTTTAATTATGTATATGATGAATCCCCTAAGTGCATAGTACCAATACAGACCTCTTCTCCATACTCCAGATGTATACACTGCCTAATTGCCACTTAGATGTCTAAAAAGGATTTGAAGGTGGCACATCTAAAAGTGAACTCCTTCTGCTAAGCTTAATCTACCTACAGTCTTTCTTACCTTAGAAAATGTCACCTTCTTCCTCAGGAACAAGCTATAGGATTCATCCTTAGCATCACCATTTAATATCCCCTAGCCAATATACCAACAAATCTTACATGTTGTAACATCAAAAGTTGTTTCAGTCCTGCACCTATGATGTGTGTTGCTTGTAGTGGTTAATGAATAAAGAAACTGCCCTGGCCTGCTGATAGGGCAGAACTTAGGTAGGTAGGGAAGACGGAACTGAATTCTGGGAGAAAGAATGCAGAGTCAGAGAGACACCATGGATCCGCCACCAGAGTCAGAGACAGAACCTTGCCAGTAGGCTACAATCATGTGGCAATATACAGATTAATAAAAATGGGTTAAATTAAGATGTAAGAGCTGGCTGCCAATAAGAAGGTAGAGCTAATGGGCCAAACAGTGTTTTAATTAATATAGTTTCTGTGTGCTTATTTCGGTTCTGGGCGGCCGGGACAAACAAGTAGCCCTCTCCCTTACAACAATTGAAGCCCAACATGGGGCACAAACCCATAACCCTGAGATTAAGAGTCTCATGCTCTATTGACTGAGCTAGCCAGGTGCCTGGGACAAACAAGCAGCCTCCCTGCAACAGCACCTATAGCCATCAACTCTTACCTAAATTATCTTAGTGGTTTTGTATTTGGTATCCTGGCTTCTACCTTGCAAAGGCATTAATGATCTCATCTTTAGCTGGCCAAAGCTTTTGCACACACACACACACACACAAAAGGGAAACAAATGAAAAAGCAACCCATGGAATGAGAGAAAATAAATGCAAAACAAACATCTATCTGATAAACATTATTATTCAAAACACAAAAAGAACTCCTACAGCCTAGTAACATCAATTAAAAAGAGACTTAAAAACTGGAAATAAAAAGGAACCTGAATAAACACTTCTCCAAAAAAGGTAAAATGTACAGCAGGTATATTTAAATGGGGATCACACCACTGATCATTTGGAATATGCAAATCAAAACCACAATAAAGTTATTACCTCACAGCCACAGGGATAGTTACAATTTTAAAAAGATAAAAACTGTTATCAAGAATAAAGGGGAGGAGAAATAGTTTTATATTGCTAGTTAAAATATAAATTGGTACAGTCTCTATGGAAAATACTATGGAGTCACAATCCCACTCAATTAAAATAGAACTGCTATGATTCACTGGTCCCATTTCTATACATACATAAAAAAGAGCTAAAATAAGCGCTTTAAAGAGATATCTATATTGCTAGGATCTCTGAAATAGTCTTCCCAAATGCTAAGACTTGGAAAAATACATAATGCCCATATATGAAAGAATGAATCAAGAAAATGTACATATATACTATGACTATATATATTATATTTGTATAGATGAAAAATAGCAGAAATAGTATTCAGTCTTAAAAGGATACAAGCATTTGCAACAAAATGAATAAACCTGTAAAATATTATACTAAATAAATGAACCAGACAAAGAAGGGCAAATACCACATGGTAGCAGCTTTATGATGATTCAAAAGTAGCAAAACCCATAGAAGCAGAGACTAGAAGATGGTAGTTAGGGACTGAGGGAAGGAGGAAGAAAGGAGGTATTAATTCAAGGGTAGAGTTTCAGTACTACAAGATTGGGTAAGTCTTAGAGATCCAGTATAGCATTAATTGTTAAAAATACTGTAATAATGACTTAAAAGTTTGCTAAGACAGTGTATCTTTTAGTAAGTATTCTTAGCACACATATAAATATGAAAAGGGAACTTTGAGGGATAATTGATAGGCTCATAGCACAAACTGACAAGATTTTATGACATATAATTATCTCCAAAATCATCAAGATGTGTACATTGAATACATGCAACATTTTATTCATCAATTGCACTTCAATTATTTGACTTAAGCAACATAAATAAAAGCCACCAGGATTGTGTGTTGGGTGGAGTAAATATGTGAGCACACACATGTGTGTGGCAGTATGTGTTCTTGAGTATGTGCACTGAGTGTATGGCTGAGGGAAGGGAGGACTTGGTATGGCCTGCTATCACCTTCTACATAATTCCTTGCAGACCAGTTTATCACTAAACCTGGAAGTTGGTAACCAACAAGCCTCAGCAATCCTCCTCCCTCCAAGTCCCACAGTTCTGGGGTCAGGCCCATATGTGGCCACATGGATGCAAACTCAGCACTTAATGATTAAACTGCAAGAGCAACTGCTCTTACCTATCAAGCCATTGCTCAAAGTTCCCCCAAACTCCTTTAAAATCTAAATTGCATCACTCCTTGCACAAGATTCATCACAGACTTACTTTTAAGTTTTACTCAAATTAAAAGGTAAATCTAGCTGCTCCTTTAAATACAGACTTTCAAATTCAGCTCCTAATATTCCCCTTTCTCACACTGATTTACTCACACCAGCTCCTTGAATAGAAGTCCTTTGACTGTCTCTGCTGGGTATGTCCTTGGTTTCACTGTTCTTCCCTCAGATAGCTAGTCTCTTCCAACCTCTCCCAAATAACTGCTTAATGTTCCTTCCAATGAAGCAAGATCAGACATCTTAAAATTATAACCTGTACACCTATCATTGCTCTCAATTTCTCTAAGTCTGCTCTGTTTCTTCCAATTATATATATAAAACCAGCATATATAATTATCATCTTACAGTTATATATATGTATATATATATATATATAAAACTTAAGACTACATGTGAGTTTCTGTGTATGGATATGAGTGATATTTTCAACATTTTATCATTTTCAGAACCTAAGAAATAAATTAAGGTTTTTTTGATGAACATATATATTTACAGTACATAAAATAGTCCCTAGCACAAAGTAAATATATGATCAATTAAAGAATAAGTACAAAACCCATAGGAGATGAGAGATTATACATTCTCCTAAGCACAAATAACAAAGAATCATACCTCAAATATCTAAATTGAACATGAATTCTGTATGTTAAGGCTAGGATCCACCTGAGAGATCACCAAATTCAAAACTCTTCCATTTTCACTTATTATTTTCCTTTATGATATCACATGTCTGTATTTCCAAATAAGGAATGACCAATTCAAAAGTACATCTCTTTTGAAATGCACATACACAAATACATGCTCTAGAAACTATACATAATTTCTTCCTCAGATTCAAACAGATAGGTTTTATAATTAATAAGACACTTTTTTCTTCCCTTAATCCTTTCCTTTTTTCTGTAGACAAGTACAGGGTTATATCTTTTATTTGGAATAAATGGGATACAGTTTGTGAATATAAATTAATACCTATAATTTCTGGATTTAGAAAGAACAGCCAAGTCCTCGCGAAATTAATTTAGTTAAAAATTGGATTTAAAGATCTACTTTTGAAAGACATCATTGTTCTGCTTCCTTCCAAATTACCATCCCATCATCAAAAATGTGCATTTAATAATTCCAGTTATTAAGCTAAAATGTAACATAAGAAAAGGTAAGAGGAAAAGATACGAACTGTGAGCAAATCTATATCTGTATAAAATTAAACTTTTTGTAGGTTCATTCTACTTTTCTCTGTCTCTGTATTCAAATACCCACTAAAAGCAGCATGCAATGGATACACTTAACTGTGGTCTGTACCTTAGTCCATGCTTACTTACATAAATTCAGTAATAGTATTAAAATTTACATACAACTGCTGTTAATATCATTTTTGATGTGTTTGGGAGAACTGTAACTACAGAAGTAAATTAAAAATAATTATGACCTCTTTCTGTTTTCAGTCTCTTCTGAGTCTATATTTTAGTAAATACAAGTTGCCTTTAAAGACTGGATACAGAATTTATGTATAGATCTGTGGTAAATCATTTGTCTAGTGTGTCTGAAGACTACTGGTCAATTTCTAACACAGCAATAAAACTAAATTATATATATATGCATATAGTCTGCCTATGTGTTATTCATATGTATATATCTTTGTGTATATAAATATTGATATCTATACATACATATAATTATATACACACATATATATGAGCGTCTGGCAATTTTCTAAGTTCTATTTTCTTTATAGCAGACAATTCCACATTTCATGCTACAGCACACAGGGTATGTCCTGGTTTCATTACTAAAGATCCATAATAAAACCTATTATTTTGTATGCTAATTAAAAAAAATAATGAAAAGGGTAGAATGGTTTTAAAAGGATTTACTGAGGAAAATGAGTCTGTAGCTGTTTTCTTTTCTATAACTCTAGTTATGTGCTTTAAAAGTAAATCTATACTGGGCAACTTCTACGGTGGCCACCAATAATCCCCACCTCCTAGTATTAACTAAGTTTTTTGTATGAACTAATATTTGATTTACTTCAAAGTAACAGTATATCATTTCTGGGACTAGATTTTGAAATTCCTCTGGCTTGGTTATCTTGGGTATTCTTTCTTGAGTTATGGTCTCTAAAGTGATACCTGCCATGTTTTGAGCAACCCTGTGAAAAAGTTCATGGATAAGGAACTACAGAAAGCACAGCTCTGAGTTTTAAAAGCATAGCCAGCTAACCTTTAAATAAATTGAAATTTATGCCCTGGCAACACTGAAGCATGCATGGGCAGCCCATATACGGTGCTATTGAACTTGTCCATATTAGGTTTTATGGTCTAAGTTGATAAGGACAACTAACCAATCTCTTCCTCAAGAGGGCACCAGATTTCATTACAGATGGTTGTGGGCCACCATGTGGTTGCTAGGAACTGAACTCAGGACCTCTGGAAGAGCAGCCCGTGCTCTCAACTGCTGAGCCATCTCTCCAGCCCCAGTTAACCTTCAAGATGAGATCAGAACCATGGCATTCAGTTTACTGCATCCTCGTGAGAGATCTTGGGACATGACCATTTTTCCAAACTGTCTCTAGATTCTTAATGTCTTAATGAATGTAATTACAACTGTGCTGCAGTCTGTGAAGTTTTTCAGTCATCTTCCTGTTGCCTTATATAGGAGTCAACAGACCTGAATGATCTACCTGAGATTCACTGGGCATTTCAATGACACTCTTCTGGATTACACTAATAGGCTCTGATAAGCAAACAGACACAATCAATGTGTCTACAGAGGACTGCATCTGAAGATATTCCCAATTAATTTTCTTTAATGTGCTTGTAAGTTTTGCTTAAAATTAGCATTTGATAGCCAAATATATTTATTTTCTCATTATCTATCACATACCGAATCTACTACATGTATCAAACCAGGCATTTTGAAAATATCATTGAGTAAAACAGAGGATATATTAAGACAACTTTCAGAGACCTTACATCATATGTTAAACATTCTATTCTGTGTAGAACCTGGCACAGCTCATGAAATCTTCTTGAAACTCTCCTATTGATGTCTGCAATATAATATTATTTTGTTCTAAAAGTCTCCAATCATGTTTTTACCCTTCTTCATTGGCTGCCCCTATCAAAACCTAATGAGATAATGACTTATTTCGTAGGATCCTGATTTACATAATTTGCTCCTCATACAATTAATTCATTTTCTCAAATCCAATGATCACATCTCTATGATTACGCCCTAAGTATCCATATTTCTACTAAAATAATCCCAGATTTTCAACAAATAAAATAACAACCCAGTCATCATTAACTACTTAAGTCTACCTATGTTCTTTCATTTTTTTTATCGACTGCATCACTAACCTCTCAGTTGGCCAGTCTAAAATTAATCCTCTTTCCAATCATTCAAGTTCTGTCCATTAGGCTATTCTAATATCTTTCATATCCACTATTTATTTTCCATTCCAACTACTAGATCCTAATCATTGACTGTATAAATGACTATAATACTCCCTTAACTGATTTCTAATCTTTTTCTTTACAATCTCACCTTTATGTTATTTCTGGATTAATTTTCATAAAATATCATTTTCATAGTACCCTCATGCTGAATCATGGACCTTTAAAAGATTCCTATTAGCAGTAAGAAGTTAATTTCTTATCTTGGCACGTAAAGTTTTATAATCTGGCTTTATACTCTTTATTTAACTAAACTATCACTATTCACCAACATAAACTATTCCTTCAGAGACAGTTTACGTGCTCTTCCCAAGTGCTGTGTCTAACTTAATTTCTGGAATTTTGCTCATGTTGATCATCATGATCAGAACATATACCCTACTATCTTGTGCTACAAAGTCTGTACGTCTAACAGATCTCTTAAGCATTCTAGTCCACACTACTTTCTACTTTAGTGCTGTCTAGGGCTAGTGATATTTTTCCACCTTCTGATTTTACATTGTCTCCATTCCCTTACAGAAAATGGGGCTGTCTAATAATGAGAGAGTTTTCCCACTAATTTTCCTTATGACTTTCAGCACTCTATAACAACAGTGCACTTCCAAAGCTTTTTTCATACTGATACCCCTTTTAATATTTCAAGAATAGGAAGGATACCCAAAATAAATGTTTGGGGGAGCCAAATAGGATGGCCCGTGACAGCTAACCTAAGTTCAATTCCTGAGACCCACATGGTAAAAGGCAAGCAGAGACTCCTGCAAGTTGTCCTCTGATCTCCAAATTTCTGCTGTTGCACACCCTGCTCCAAAACAGTTTTTAAAAATACTTTGGGTTTTGGTAGTTATATTTATTACTACTTACTCATATGAATTATATCCACGAAATTTTAAGTATTCATTTACTTAAAATATAACAAATGCAGTACATGTTAACATAAATTGCTTATAAATAGTATATATTTTAATTAAGGGAGCCATTTTAGAGTTGGCAAGAGACTTAACTCTAGAGGGGTTCCCAGGTGTCCAGGGAGATGTCCCCAGCTAGTTCCTTGGGAAGCTGAGGATAGGGAACCTGAAAAGGCCCTGTCCTCTAGCCATACTGATGAATATCTTCCATATCACCATAGAACCTCCATCTGGCGATGGATGGAGATAGAGACAGAGACAAACATTGGAGCACCGGACTGAGCTCCCAAGGTCCAAATGAGGAGCAGAAGGAGGGAGAACATGAGCAAGGAAGTCAAGGACCGTGAGGGGTGCGCCCACCTCCACTGAGACAGTGGGGCTGATCTAATGGGAGCTCACCAAGGACAGCTGGACTGGGACTGAAAAAGCATGGGATAAAACCGGATGCTCTGAGCTTGGAGGACCATGATGGCGGATGAGAGGCCAAGGACAATGGCACCAGGTTTTGATCCTGCTGCGTGTACTGGCTTTGTGGGAGCCTAGTCTGTCTGGATGCTCACCTTCTTAGACCTGGATGGAGGGGGGAGGACCTTGGACTTCCCACAGGGCGGGGAACCCTGACTGCTCTTTGGACTGGAGAGGGAGGGGAAGAGGAGTGGGGGGAGGGGGAGAGAATTGGGAGGAGGGGAGGAGGCTGAAATTTTTTCAATAAAAAAATAAAAAATAACTTGTTTTCCAACACAAGTAGTCACTGACAATAACTATAAACTGTTTTACAATGTTTCAAGTTTATTGAAAACATTGAGATTCTCTTTTAATGATTCTTAAAAAGCTTTTACTAGTATACATTAATATACATAATATTTATTATGACATTTCATATATGTATTTAATGTATTGGCATTCAGCCTATTCTGTGGTCTTTGGTTGACATGTGCAAAGAAAATCTAGCCTCAAATATATAATTAGAAAATAAAGAACTATTTAAGGATATTTTTCATATAATTTTGGTATTATCTGTTACTACATGAAGATTTGACAATAGTTTCTTTTAAAGCAATGGAGAATCTAAATCTATATTAATGAACTTTTAAGGCTTAGCTATATTAAAATCATCGGTCATCTCTGCACTTTAATAGATTTTCCAAAGCATGATTTTATATCAGCATGTATTGATCATTTGACAACTATTGATTTGCTGAGTTATGAAAATTTTCCAGATGGTGGCACATTTAATTATGCAAGATTTCTAAATCATATTATTTAATATTATCACTGGCCTCATCAAAAAAATCATAGCGTATTGGGAAACTGTCACGTTCAAGATGGCAGATAACAAGTGACAAAACTCTAACTTGCACTTCAATGTTTATATTTGAAATTGGCAAGAAATAAATACTGTTTGTTGCTATCCTGAAAAATAACACTCCCACTTTATTTTGGGGTTGATGCCTGCCAAATACCCAGTAACACACAATAAACATGCTTTGTCAGTTTTAAGTGAAGCTGGAGTCCCATGTAAAAAGCTGTGAGCTGAGTTTTTAACTCAATCATGCAAGTGATTTACACTCAGAGACACCATCATCTTCTAATATGCACCAAAGCATCAGAAGTACTTATCATTTTTTATATACAGGATATTAAAACTACATAAAGTTAAAATTAATAATATCAGTATCTGTTGATTATAAAAAGCAATATAACTAAGTAAACATAGTTTTCCTTTCCTAATTGTGAATACGCAATAGCCAAGAATAAAATTACTAAATAATGCAGTTTTGTGTTGCTCCCTTGATTCTTGCCAGGTCACCAACACTTTTATTCACGTGTGTTTCTGCACCATCAGTGAATTGTAAATGTAAAAAATAAGGCTAGAAGCACTTTAAAATTATTTTGAAAATTGTTTTGACATTTCAAAGCCTGTGGACAATCTTAGAGAATCCCAGGGACCCATGAACCACACTTTTGAGAACAAATAGTCTATATTATGTCTCTAATTCTTTCTTCATTTAGCATTACCTCTGGGCATTTCACTGGTTTGTTACTGAGCTCAAACATCTGTTGGGTGTTCATTACTTTTCTTATTGCAGTGAGAAAACGGCTGAATGAACTTAAAGAAGGAAGAATTTATGTGGCTCATTATTTGAGGTTTCAGTCTATAGTGGGGAAGTTCATGATGATGGGAGCAAGTGGTTGGAACAGTTCATATTTTTGATGAACAAAGAACCAAAGAGACTTGGGCTAGCACCAAGGCAAGCTGGAATGCATATGCCCTGCCTCTAGAGAACTTCAACCTTGTGACTGCAGGCCCAATGTGCAAAGGGGGCCACAACTTACAAAAAGAGCACCACCAGCTATGTGTCAAGTACCTCAGGCAGACAGTTTCTGTCCCCCAATTATAATACTCTGTGAATAATACTGAGCTACCAGTGACATGGTTCAGTGGGTTAAGGTACTTGCCACTAAACCTGATGACCTGAGTTCAATCCATAGGACCATTATGGTAGAAAGAAAGAACAGACACACGGAAGTTGTCCTCTGACTGCCAAACATGAACCATGGCAAGGATATGCCTACACACACATGCAAAATTAAATAAATGCATATATCTAGTAAACTGGAAATTATATGGCTGGCCAAAATTATTTCAGCTATCATGTATAAGCTAAGAAATGATTCCTAAATCTATACCTTTAGTGCAGATTTAGCTCTTCAACTTCGGACCTGTTTCTGGTATGTATAAATATAATAGACAAACTTTTCATTCAAATTTGTTTTGCTTCTCCTCCTCCCCTGATCCTACCATCCACCGTTCCTCTTCCATTGCATACATATGCTATTACCGTTACCTTCCCCATTCCCAATCTTCCCATAAGATCTTTTTCAAACTGGTGAGATGACACAGATATACACATATATATATAAGACTGATGACCTTATTTCAATCTCTGAAATCCATGTAAACATAGAAGAACAAACTTATGGAGGCTGTCTGTTGACCTGCATGTTTGCAATAGTGCAAGAGCACCAATAAACACAATAATAATAATTAATAAATAAATAAATAAATAAATAAATAAATAAAGTAAAGAAAATCCTTACCCCTCTGTGGTGATTTGAATAAGAATGCCCAAATAGATTGGTAGATTTGAATGTTTAGCTACCATGGAGTGTCACTATTTGAAAGGATTAAGAGATGTGGCCTTGTTAGAAGAAGTGTGTCACTGGGGTGGGCTTTGAGGTTTCAAAAGCCCAAGACAGTTCCAGACTCTCTCTGTCTGTCTCTGTCTCTCTCTCTCTTCCTGTTCCCTGTGGATCCAAGTGTTGAACTCTCAGTTACTTCTCAAGCACCATGTCTGCCTGTGTGCCATCATGTTTCCCACCATGAAGATAATGGACTAACACTCGGAAACTCTAAGTAAGCCTGCTGCGGGAGACCAATGAAATGTTTTCTTTTATAAGAGTTGCCATGGTCATGGTGTCTCTTCACAGCAAAAGAACACTGATGAAGACACCTCTCATGCTTTTCTTTCTAGTTTCAAGACATATATCACATATATACACACATGTATATCTGTATCTAAATAAAAACCTAGGATACACATATGAAAAAATCATAAACTTATCACCCTGAGTCTGGAATACTTAAGATGATTTCTACTTTCATCTATTTTCTTGAAAATGCCATGATTTTATTTTTCTTTCTTGATGAACAGCATTCCATTGTATGGATGTACCACATTTTTCATGATCTATTCATCCGCTGATGAACACTTAGGTTGATTCCACATCATTGCTACTGTGTATAGTCCAGTAATGAGCAGGTATCTCTGTGGCAGAAGCTTGGAGTTCTTTGGGTATGTACCAAGGAAAGGCATAGGTGAATGTCACATGGTAGCCTTTCCTCCTCATCTCTTTCTTTATCTCTTCTTTCCTGTTTATTTTGTTTTGAAACTCACCTTGAACTTATGATCAAATGAACAAATGCAGCGGTTGGATTAATAAGCACCAATGATACTAGGTATTTGAACAAGTTTAATAACAAAACCAGACTCACGAAACCAAGGTTCCAGCGGAGTAGCCGGCGGAGACAGGAAGGAAGGGAAGGAAGGTTACAAATCGGAAGACTTGGGTAAGGTGGAACAAAGTCCTTATGATTCTGTCCAGAAGGCAGAATTATATGCCATTCTTATGGTGCTAAGGGATTTTAGAGAACCTATTAATATAGTTACTGATTCACAATACGCAGAAAGAGTTATTTTACATATTGAAACTGCTGAATTTATACCTGATGATACAGAACTAACCTCATTGTTTATCCAGGTTCAAGATTTGATCAGGAACAGGCTTTGCCCTATGTACATAACACACATCCGATCCCATACGGGTCTGCCAGGTCCTCTAGCACAAGGTAATGCAGAAATTGATCAATTATTGATTGGTAGTGTGCTACAAGCCTCTGAATTTCATAAAAAACATCATGTTAATAGCAAAGGTTTGAAGAAAGAGTTTTCTATCACATGGCAACAAGCTAAGGAGATTGTAAAGAAATGCCCTACTTGCTCTTTCTATAACCAAACGCCACTGCCTGCAGGGGCTAATCCAAAGGGCACCCAAAGGAATGAAATCTGGCAGATGGATGTGTTTCACTTTGCAGAATTTGGCAAATTGAA
>NW_026068171.1:1209775-1242799 GCF_014885135.2 Alexandromys fortis
ATGGTCCCTCCTTATTACCTAGCCTCTCCGGAACTATAGACTATAACATGTTACCCTTTACTTTACAGCTAATATTCACTTAGAAGTGAAAACCTACTATGTCTATCTTTCTGGGTCTGGGTTACCTAGCACAGGATGATTTTTTCTAGTTCCATCCATTTGCTTGCAAATTTCATATTGTTTTTAACAGCTGAGTAATACTCCACTGTGTAAGTGTACCACATTTTCTTTATCCATCCTACAGTTGAGGGGCATCTAGGTTGTTTCCAGGTTCTGCCTGTTATGAATAATGCTGCTAGGAACATAGATACCATTCTTGGGCATATACTTATATAACACTTAAGGAGTGTTACAATATCTGGTTTTATAGGGTGCTGTTGACAAAATCCAAAGGCTTCATGAATGCTAAACAAGGAATCTTCTAAGTGAACTAAATCCCCACCCATCATTGGTTTTCATGATAGTCATTCTGACTGGGATAAAGAATCTCAAAGTAGAGTTTTGTTTTATTTTTTGCTTTCATTTCTTATTTGTTTGTTTATTTATTTATTTACATCCCAACATCAGTTTCCCCTCTCCTCTCCTTCCAGTACCACCCCACCCCCATCTACTCCTCCTCCATTTCCCTTCAGAAAGAGGCAGGCCTCCCATGGATATCAACCGGCCATAGCATATCAAAAGTTTTAATTTGCATTTGTAGGACTCATTTTAAGCATCCTGAAAATGTCATACACATACAGAGTATATCTTGGTCATAACTATCCTCTGTTCCTTCTCTACAGCTACCCCTATACCAGCCCCTGGTACATTTCCTTCCCAATTGTACATTCCCTTTTTTTTATTTTAGGGGTCATTCTTAATTTTTTTCTTCTCCCCCTCTCACAAAAGGGCCAGTAAGGCATTGTAAATCTGTGATGTAAGAAGATAGGGAGTCCAGGTCAAATGGGAGACCATACATTCCATAGAAAGCTATTCAAATTTCAACACTATAGGCAAAATAAAACATATTTGTGACATTCCATTCAGACTTTCTACCTATCGTTCATGTTGACCACCACTTTTCTGAGTAGATCCTCTACCATCTTTTAAATCTATGGCTGCAAACAGTCTTATAACTAACCTCTCTGCATTTTTCCAAATCTTTCTCCCTTCTCTTCCTATCCAGTTTTATCATTCAGAAGGCAAACAGAATAGTCTTTCTAAAACTCGAGTCTGGACATATTTCAAGTCCTGAACAAAGGCCATAATAGTTCTCCATCACCTAAAAGGGAAAGTGTCCATCCTTAGCATAGTATAAGTAAATAATTTGCCCTCTACTCATACTAATTACTTTAACTTGACATTTTTCCACTTTCCCAACCACATAACAAACAACAGAAATCAAAGTCATAAGAACTAAGGTTTTTTATCATTTATATATGAGAAACTATTCTAAACTACATATTCTTGATCATTATAGATATACAAGATAGGTTTTATTGCTACATCTATTTGTAGATGAGGAAACTGAGACACAAAAGCAAACTGAATCACTGAGAGTTCAAAAGTTTCTCATATTGTTTCAGAGTCTGCGTTTTTGTATATGTTGTTTCCATTGGATGGAATACTTTTTTGTTCCCTTTCCTAATGAACTTTTACCATTCCTCAACAATAGGACCGACTAATATCTCTTCTCTAGCACTGCCTTCCCCAGGTAAAACTAGGGGTTCCTTATTGGCACTGGAACATAAAATTCATATTAAAACTTACCTGAAGAAAACAACTACCTAATACTTAACACATCAGAACCATGACTTAACAGTGTCCAGTAGGCCTTGCTATAAGCAATACAATGCAGCAAGAACTATCTACTCTGGGCTGGATATGACTCAGCAGTAAAGAATATGTACTATTCTTGCAGCAGATCGGAGTTTTGTTCCAATTATCTATGTCAGGTAGCTTATAACTGTCTGTAAATCTGGCTCCAGGGAAAGCCAATCCCTCTGGCCTCTGCAGACACTTATACTCATGTGCACATACCCCACCACCTGCATATACACAATTAAATATAATAAATATTTTTTAAAGAAGAAAAGAAAAAGAACTACCTGATCTGCCTAGTATGGCAAGACAAGACATCACTTAAAATGACAGAAACCCTTATATTTGCTACGACTATGGAAGAACCAGGGAAAGAATAGAATCTTATTGCTATTCTCCCTTTGCAACCCCATCCCCCTAAAACCATTATTACACAGCCACAACACATAATCATTTACAGGTGGTCCAAGGGTGAGCTGCAATTTCCACCTGTTGAATACCCTTATGTGGGGCCAAATAAAAACTTAACCCCGCTTCATAATCCCCAATAAAGTGATGTCTGCTTGGATAATTGGACCTGTGAAAAGCAATGAGAAAAGTTTAAAAACAGTCATGACAAGCTTCACTGAAATGAGGAAGAGACTGTAAGTCACTGATTACTATGATTTTTACTGAGAAAGCTATATAGTCTTTCCTAAATTGAGCATTAAGGTATAAAAGCTCCTTATTCTCTAACACATTTAGAGTTTGAACACATGTAATCCAGTATCTTCCACTAGGCAGGGATTTAATGAACATTTTGTGAGAACATCTGTTTGTTATTTATCATTGTCTCATTTTACACATCAGCAAATCCCTTTTTACCACCAGGACAGAATAAAAATCACCATTTCATTATACAACACTCATAATTTTAAACTTCAACTGGGGGGGGGGAAGCAATCATCAGCACTGTATTCTACCTGCTGTTAAAGGAAGAAGTGGGGAAGTGCGGAGGGAAACTAATTAAATATATAAATCCCTTTAACACACACTCTGACAATGGCTACTGTGCTTCACTGCTCCACCAACTGCTGAAAATTAAGAGGCGCTACAGCTCTCTAGAAGGATACTCTTATTTTGCTCTCTTGAATTTATGTCAAAAAATTAAAATGATTCTAAGTCAACAGTTTTCTTTGCGTTCTACAGACAGAATTTAAGAAATAAGAACAACAAAATAAAAAGTCTGCTTATAGATCTTAGAAATCTGGGAAACATGAAAAGAGTGTTGGATTTTTTTCAGTGTCCCTCCCCTATTATGTGAAGCTACTAGGTGGTCCTTCTAAGTGTTTCCAGTTGTCAATGTGAGGAGGAGTCAAGAGCAAGGCCACAAGAAATGGCTAGTAGCAGGAAAAGCTACTTTCCACTTTACAACAAAAAGCTTACAACAATAGGATAAAACAATGTTGCCAACTTAGGCAGTGACTACAGGCATTTCTGTACAGCATACCCATAGCACCTTCTTGCAAATGTAGTTACATTTTAAGGGGGACAACAGCACTGAATGAATTACATTAATTACATCAGTAGTTTGTTGATTTTTTACCATAGATCTAAATGTATTGATCGGCATGTAACAACGAATATCAAAGCAGAAAGAAAGATACCTCTCTAGAGCTTGCAAGAATTTATAATCATGTATTAGTTCCTATCTACTGCAAGAGGAAGGTTCTCTGATGAAGGCTGAGTGAGGCACAGATCTATGGATATATGAGAATGCCTTTGGAATCATTTTATTGCTTTGTTCTTTTAGCAGAAGAGTATCATTTGGTTTACCCTAAGTACCCAGTCTATTTAGTCTCAGGTTTTGGTCACCCAAACAGTGTTGGGTATAAGCAGCATTCAAAGGGCCTATATAGGTCTGAGCCTGACAGGGTCCCAAAACTAAGAGAGGGAAATGGACACAAGCCCAGATCCCTAACCCAGAAGCTATTTCCAATCCATAACCACCCCTCCCCATGAAAAACTAGTTTGTTCTAACAGAGTCGCACTAGGGATACCTGATGTGGGATTTCCCTCTGTGTGCTGCGATTGCCATTAATGAATAAAGAAACTGGCTTGGCCTGCTGATAAAGCAGAACTTAGGTAGGTGGGGAAAACTGAACAGAATGCTGGGAGAACAAAGGCAGAGGGGAAGCCATGGAGCTGCCTTCAGAGACAGGCTGAAACTTTGCTGGTAGGCCACAACCTCGTGGTGATGCACATATTAATGGAGATGGGTTACACTAATATGTAAGAGTTAGCCAATAAGAAGCTAGAGCTAAGGGGCCAAGCAGTGATTTAAATAATAGTTTCTGTATGATTATTTTGGGGCTAAGTGGCCAAAAACTAACTAGCGGCCTCCTTACTACAGATACCAACCATCCTTTTAAGGCCAAGTCCTAGTCCCAGCAGTAGAAGGCCAACACAAAGTTATCTCAGTGACATTTTTGGAGGTTGTCTCATAATGCTTTGTCTGGGCTTGTTCCCCTTTACACATCCTTTTCATATATATTATGATTTCCAATTTTGTATTCTTATGGTATTTCTATGTACGCAAGTGTATGCCTGTATATGTTTCTAGAGCTTTCTCTTTGGCTCTTTTTCTTCTGTTTGTTTGCTTGATTTGTCCTACTCTGGTTTGTTTTTACTTAATCTAATTATGATTTATTATTTTTAAAGATGTCTGCTTGTATTTTAATGAAAGGGTATGGATTTTGCAGGTGGAGAAGTGGGAAGGATCTGGGAGGAGTTGGGGGAGGGGAAACCATAATCAGAATATATTAAAATCTATTTTCAATTAAAGAACTTATAATCATTTCTCCAACAGTAAGTTATACTGCAAATCTACCATCAGTCTCATATAAAGAGCAAGCTCAGCACATATAAGCCTACTAAAGAACAGGAGAATATAATACTCAATCAAATATTGGATTGGGGGTACAAACAGCAAATCTATTAAAGTTTAGTGAAGGGGGAAATTAAAGACTATCAGAAGAAAGGGAAACTTTTCTATGATGTATAGGATTTGAGTTAGGTCAAGTGGTTGGGATTTAGAAAGCTGAAGAAGGTGGGACTTCCCACAGGGCAGGGAACCCTGACTGCTCTTTGGGCTGGGGGACTTGATCGGGAGAGGGGGAGGGAAATGGGAGGCGGTGGTGGGGAGGAGGCCGAAATCTTTAAGAAATAAATAAATTTAAAAAAAAGATTTAGGGAATTATGCAAAACAAAAAAAAGAAGGTGGCCAATGAATCAAATTAATCAACATCATATACACTAACCCTATCCCAACTCTTGACTTATGTTTGTGAGCACCCTCTCTCTCTTTCTCTCTCTTTCTCTCCCTTTATCGCTCTGTCTCTCTGTCTCTATCTCTCTCTCTCTGTCTGTGTGTATGTGTTGTGTGTGTGTGTGTGTGTGTGTGTGTGTGTGTGTGTGTGTATAGGTCAGAAATGGCTCAGCTGTCATTTTGTCATTTTCTCAGGTATCTTGTGTTTTGAGAAAGTTTCTCTCACTGGCCTGGAGGTCACCAAGTTTGCTGGCAGAGGTCCACTTGTCTCCACCTCCCCAGCTCTGGGATTACAAGTACCTGCTACCACATTGCATTTTTAAAAGGGGCCTGGGAACAGAACTTGGGTCTTCATGCTTTCACGGCAATCGGTTTACTAACTATCTCCCCAGGCCGAAATGAGTTCTTCACATCAGGAAGCATTCTGAAAGTCCCACACCAAGTACTCTCCAACAGATAAAGAAGAAAACAAGATGTGCAGTATCCTTTTTAACCTGATCAGGAACAGAAAACTTTCATAGAACTTGATCTGAATATTTGATTAAAGTGATAAGTGCTAAAATATGATTGCGACTTAAACTTTCCATGAAACATTTGCATATTAGAGCAAGAATGAGATCAAAGTAGAGAGAGAAAGAGAGAGAGCATCAACCGGATGGTGAAATTATGTGGGAAAAGAATTGGATACTAGGGGAGGTCTTCCAATGCATTTTTCTGCTCTTTACCTATCTGAGGCAAATGTGTTTTTTCGCTATTGTATTAGCTAGAATTAATGAAATGCATGATCATTTCCTCTTATTTGTAAGAATATTTTAACCTTCAATTGATGCAACACAATTGGTGGATATTATTAATTGCAAAGAGTGGAAATGACCAAAGTAGTTTTGTTCTGTTTTATTTTATAAGGCAAATGTGTTTACTAATGTATATCAAGCTATGGCATATTGCTAAGAATATAAACTTCTCATTAGAAATAGGGAGTCATTTTTATTTTTGAAATGATTCTCAAACAGGATGACATAGTACTTACCAATGAGCATATAAGAATCTTTTGGAAGCATTTTTCAAGCTATGTCTTCTCAACTTCTATATTTTCCCAAGGTGGCATGTCTCTTCTACATAATTTCAGCATTAGTCTAGACTTAATACTTGAAAACTATTATGAACCTTCATTTTAATCTTCCTTTGAATGGTAGATCATAATTCTAATAGAAACAACGAAGGAAAGGGGGTAGGGGAGAGGAAGAAGAAAGCCAAGGCGATTTTTAAAAGCTAAAGGCAGTAATACAACTCCAGGTTTACAGGTGAGTAAGGTCCAAAGTACTGAGTGAATGCTGTTCATTTGTAGGGACTGGTTCTCTTTTCTCTAGTCTCTAATAAGTGTATTGTTTGCTATAGCCTGGACTTTTCCCAGAAAAGTCATATCTAATTAGGGAACACATGACCTGATGAATTTGGTGCCCTCAGAAGGATGAGGTATGAAAGAATTAGAAAGTTTCTGTAAAACAATTGAATCCTTGTTTTTAAAGTGTGAGTGTGGAGAGGGTCAGCAACCCAGCAGCTCAAGACTGTAAGAACAGACAGTAAAGTTATATGTGTCGGGGGTGGAGGGGTGTGTATTCATAGAAATGCTAAGAGACAGAAGCAAAGAAATGCAGAAACTACTTTCAAACAAAGGGATGAGATACAGAAGAAGAAAAGCAGAGAAATGAAAGATAGATTCTTGACAAAGAAGTTGAAGGACTCCCACTTCCTGAATTCAAATATTACGACAAAGGCTAATAGTCAAGACGGGATGATACTAACACAAGGGCAGTCATAAATCAGCACTAGAAATAGTTTTAGTGGAACTTGACAAATATGACGCCAAGACACTCCAATGATCTCTCCCCACAGACACACCAAGTTGAATAGCTTTCCACGTGCCTAACTGGCAGCACCAGAACTAAGGAATTAGGTAAGATGTTATGAGTAAATGCACTGGAAAAGGCAAGAAGGAAGTTGCAGTCCTGTTCTTCTCTCCCTGTCCTGATAAGCAATGTACAACAAAGGCACCTACCTCCACTGAGGGCGGGAAAGGAATTAAACCCAGGTGTTAAAGATAAACCCTAGTACAACACCTATCAGAGTGAAACCGCGCTAGGCAACACCCACTCTCCCAGGCCAATTTTTGTGTGAACAATGCTGCTCCAACTGCACCAGGCAGATGGCAATAAGATCAATGACCATGGCTCCTTCAACCTCCTGCAGTAGATCTGGAAGCAATACTTTCCCCAGTGAAGAGGCGGAACATGGAACCTAGTACAGAGCTGTCTTGGAGAGAAGTCTAAGGCCTGTTGTCATGAGACAGTATCCTGTAGAAGGAGAAAGCACTATGCATAGGCCAGAGCCCACAGACTGAGCTCCAGCACCAAAAGATCTGCTCACCTGTGGGGTAAGACACAGTTGCAGTGGTACTATTCCCCACTGTAAACTGAGCCTGGGAAACACACCTTGCTCCTGAGACTATGCAAAACAGTTATGCTGTAAGTGTTAGGTCAACCAAGCATACTAGCCTTGGTGGCCAAGGAACAATCTCTGCAACCAATCCTCCCACCTCAGACAACATAGTACTGTCATCCAAGTGCCCATTGATAGGGACTGGAGGAAAGGAGCTGATGCCAAGCAGAGACCTTAATCTAATAGGGCAGACTTACATTCCATCTTGAACCACAATTATCTGTGGTGTAGCAGTGCACCCACTGGGACTGGGAATACTTGTAGCTATTAGACTATGATGTGATCGGTTCAGGTGGTCAAGGATCTGCCTTCACAAATGCTGCCCCCACATGGGCTGAATGACATCCACTAGGCTTCACTTGCAAGGCTGGGACTTTGGTATGGAAATTGCTGTTGGGCTGCTGAAAGTTGGCAGATCCCAAATAACCCCATCTTCATTCCAAAATAATTTGTTATAATCAACCTATAATGTAAAATTTTCTTTTTTTTTATGTAAAATTTTCTAATGCACATTGTTGTAATGGACCAATTTGGAAGAAGCATGGAATCCTAGCTACACCACTAGAGTAACTCCCACAAACATTAGGCAGAGTAAGAGAGGGAAACAAAAAGAAAAGAACTACAGCAAAGCTGGGAAACAAGTTCCATAATGAATGCAGTAAGACCTTACCTGTCAATAATTACTGCGAATACAAATGGATTAAATACTCCAATTAAAAGACATGGAATGACTGGATGGATAACAAAATAAAATCCAACGTATGTGTCTTGCAAGAAACTCACATTTCCTTGAAGGACTAAAAATGAAGAGGTACAAAGTGAATGGGTGGAAGGATTCATGCAAAGGGAACTGAAAGAAAGCAAGAATGCAGCTGTACTAAGACAAAATAGCATTCATATCAAAAGCAATAAAAAGATACTAGGAAGTTCAGTATAGAATGATAAGGGCTCAATATAGCAAGAGAAAATAAAAGTCTAAATATGCATCTAACACACATAAGAGCATGCAAATACATAAAGCAAATATTAATGACCCAAAGAAACTGAGAGACTTGAACATAATAACAGCGGGGGACTTTACCATTACATGTTCAGCAATGAACAGATCACCAAGACAGAAAAATCAACAAAGAAACATCAGAGTTAAATTACACCTCATCCAACAGCTGAAGAACACATTTTTCTCAACATATGGAATATTATCCAGAGGATATCATATGATAGGACACAAAACAATTCTCAATAATCTTTTAAATGAGGCATGTGTCAGTGTCTACATTGTCCCCAGCACAGTGTGTGTGTGTGTGTGTGTGTGTGTGTGTGTGTGTGTGTGTGTGTGTGTATTAGAGAGAAAGAGTTAGGAGAGGGTGCCAACAGAAAAATTACTGATTATATTAAGTATATTTCTGACCATAATGCAATAAATCTAGAACAGAAGAAAAACAGAAAACTATACAAATACATGTAAATTAGTAATTTACTTTAAAAATATTTTTAAGTAATGTCTATAGCTCTATAGCTTTTTATTGTTTGAGAATTTCATATATTAATATCAAATCAACTTACTTTTGAACAACCAATGGAGAAAGAAATCAACAATGAAGTTTAGAAATTACTTTAACTAAAAAGAAAATGGAGATAAGACTTACCAAAACATGTGGAGCATAGCAAAAAAGTAATAAGGAAGGAATTTCTATGAATCAATGCCCATAACAAGAGAGTAAAAGATTTCAGATAAACTATCACAAGAAATATCAAAACAAAATAAATTAAGCCCAAAGTGAGTAGAAGGAAAAAAATAGTAATGATCAGGGAAGATATAAATCAAATAGAACTAAAAGAATAATATATAAGATCAAGGAAACATAGAGCCAGTTCTTTGAAAAGAAATAGACAAACTTTTAGCTAGTCAAACAAGAACAAAATGGAGAAAAAAAATTTAAAGAAAAAATTACAACTGATATCAGAGAAATGAAAAACAGCATTAAAGATTATTATGGTCAACTATGTGTCCAAAAATCTAATAATCTAGGATAAATGAAAAAGTTCCTAGACATACATACCTTAGCAAGACTGAATCATGAAGGAACAGAAAACCCAAATGGACCAATCCAAAATAATATGTTTGAGTTAGTAATGGAAAGTCACAATCAAAAGAACACCCAGGACCAGGTACCTTCACTCCTGAATTCTACCAAATATTAAAGAAATGATACTTATTCTCCTTAATTTGTTCCAAAAGAACAAATGAGGAAAGAAATCTTCAAACACTTTCTAGAAGGCTAACATCCCAATATCAAAACCAAAACTCAGCATAGAAGTGGCTCTGTTTGAAAAAAAAAATTGATAAACCTCAAGCTAGACAAATAAGGCCAGGGCCACATATTCGTGATTTAATTCATGCGGGATAACTAAAATAGGCAATTGTATTCAAACATATTGGGATAGTGGTTGCTTACCATTCAGGTAGCAGGGAGATATAGAGGGCTAGGAGGTAATAGTTAAAGGAGATCATGGTTTACTTCGTTGTACAATGATGAAATGTTCAAAAAGTAAGAGTTTGGGGACTCAGTGAAATGAATCAGTAAGGTAAAGGAATTTTCTGCCAAGCCTGACAACGTTTTATTTCCCAGAAATCTACATGGTGGAAGCAGAAAACTCCTGAAAGTTGCTCTCTGACCTCCATCCATGCTCCACGGAAAGTTCATGCATGTGGGCGCACATACACCAGACAACACATACACAAATACATATATAAAAAATAATTGTGGTGATGGTTAGGTGACTATGAACAAACTAAAGATCGCTGATTAAATTATACAATTAAAAGGGTGAATGGTCTGGTATGTAAATGATACCTCAACAAAGCTGTCTAAACAAAACAATCAGTAACTTGGGAAGCATACACAGAATTCTTTCCCAACATCTGATGAAGTCATAGTTTCTTTTCCTATTGCTTCAAATGCAACTTATGGGAAAGGGGGCTTCTTCTAGTTCACAGTTCCTAAAATACTGTCCATAACAGCAGGGAAGTCAGGGCAAAAGGAAATTCCATAGTCAAAAAGTAATGAAAGCATGCTACCACTTAATTCTGTTGCTCCACTTAGAGACTCAGGATCCTACTCAGGGAAGAGTGACACCAACAGTGGGCAGGTCTTTCCAATTCAATGAAGACAATCAAAACAATTCCCTACAGCCATGCCTAAGGCCAAACTTCCAAGTGATTCTAGAGTCCACCAAATGAACAATGAACACTACCATCACAAGGGATACAGTAGGAAAGCACAGCAGGGCTGTTTGGTGCAGTCCCTGGGGAAGAGCTGAAGCAGAGCTACACTACACAGCAGAGTAATCAGTTCATGTTGTATTTTGTGTGGCTTTGCTTAAGAAAAGGGAAAGATTTTGATTCACTTATGTAAATATTCAGTAACTAGAGCTACTCAAAAATCAAATTTCTCATCTTAGAGTAGGGAGAACACAATTATTAGAAGTTTCCAGATATAAATAGTATTAACATATTAAGGATGAAGTGGAGGGGTGCATGTAATACGTTGTGTGTATATATTGTAGATAGGGAGAGATAATTTAATAAAATTCAAAGGTTTCTTAAAATCCTACAATTTTATTAAAATTCACACATTACAAAGTCCACCAAAACATGCATCTGTAAGATTTTCCCCATGGAATTATTTTAACAATAGCCAAAAGACAATGAATGCTTGTATATTTTTATACCAGACATAAGTCTCAATAATGATTTCTTGTAAGATAATAAAACTTGATCTTGTGGTTTAACCTTCTCCAATCTACACAAGTTGTCTCCTGGTCAGTTATTTCTTAAAGAAGCTATGTACTCAATTACACTTACTTTTTAGTCTGCAGCTTTAAAGGTAATGTGAATTTCAACAAGGAAAACATCCTACCCTGTACTTAACACTAATAACAGTTAATGAATGCAAAGCACTCTGGATTATGTCCTTCATTTCTACCATCTCCTGGCCTTTCCCCAGATATGGAACATGCAAGCTGTTGATTTTTAGAAGTTGCTTCTAAAGCTCTAGAATGAACTATTTGTACGAGCATTTCAAATCTTTTGGCAGAAAGCCACAAATGCCATAAGAAACTGGCATTTGGTCTTCCTGCAATGCTTTTATTCTCTGTTGAGAACTTTAACTTGAGATCATGAAGGGAAATCATTGGCAGCTATATCTAGACTTAAAAACTCATGGAGCAGCAATTTCTACTCCACTTTATTCTTTAAAAGTCCTTAGAATTGTTCTCTGTTGAAAAAATTCAAAAGAAAAAAGAAAATTCAAATCCAGATACCATGAGAAATCTGCTTATATAATTATCATGTTTTTCAATACCAATGGATAATTTAGTGTTCCAGTAGAAAACAGACTAATGGCATCTAGGGAACTAGAAGTGACAAACCAGCTTCAAGTATTTCTGTCACTAGATTGGTCAAGGAGCATCAACATAGATAGTAGGTGCTAAGTAGTAATGACTTATCCTAGCTTACTGACAACTTAGGCATGCACAAAAATTCTATATCAAAATTTTGAAATGAAAAACATCTACAGTGAAATTGTACTCACTGTCAACCTTGAAGTTCATGCCTTGGAACTATGTTCTAATGTTCTGACATAGCCCTTCTCTTCCTTCCAGTAATAACTCTCCATGGAGAAGGTCCAAGAAGGGCATTGCCTTAGATCATATTTCATGCTAGAGTGAGGATCTTCTCTACAGCTTTTCTCTACTAGAGGACAGCCAAAAAAATGTTCCACAGAGTTTGTTGTTGGGTTAGTATTCTTTTCATTTTAAATAGATGTACTTTCTCAGATACTAATTGAAAAAATTAAAAATAGACATTTAAATGTTCAACACATGTATACCTTAATGTTTAGATCTGAATATTATATCATATTTAGTTATTCCAATATTTATTACTTCTCAGTGTAAAAAACATTCTGAATCCTTTCTTGTATCTAATTTGAAACATACAGAACATGACTTACATACTCTCAACCTACTGTGTACCACAGAAAACATCTCCTGTGTATGAGTGTCAATTCTGGTCTATTTGGTGATTTGTTGGGCTGCTTTGCAAGTGCTGGGGATAGAATCCAGGGCTACACACACGTTAGTCAAGCACTCTACCACTGAGCTACACTGTCAGCCCCTAGATAGAAATACTTGACAAAAAGTATGCCTTTCTCATTTCGGTCCCAACCCATTTGTTTCCTTCTTTTTTTTTTAAATATTTATTTATTTATTGTGTATACAATATTCTGTCTGTGTGCCTGAAGGCCAGAAGAGGGCGCAAGACCTCTTTACAGATGGTTGTGAGCCACCATGTGGTTGCTGGGAATTGAACTCAGGACCTTTGGAAGAGCAGGCAACACTCTTAACCACTGAGCCATCTCTCCAGCTCCCTGTTTCCTTCTTGTTAAAAATTTCAAAGGGCCAATCGGTAGGGCACTCAGGGAACACTTCTTGAGAGAGATAGACATATTATTAGAATTCCAGGCTTATTTTACCAATGATCCTGTTTCTGCCCAAGCTTATCCCCTTTTCTGCCAGATTCTGTTCTTTATTGCTCATATCATTCAAAACAGCCATAAGCACCAATATTCATTAATTACATAAGCTATATTTATTGTATTTACTTTGTGACCCACCCTTATAAACTATTTTCCTTAGATATCTTAAGCATTCCAATTATTTTTTTTTTCATTTCAAGAATCACAGTTGTAGAAAAAGCAAAGTTCAGCATTGGTGTGGAAGAATTGTCTGTGTTCTGTCAATCATGTTTTAAATAAATGCTGATTGGCCAGGTAGGACATATAGGTGGGAAAACCAGACAGGAAATAGAAATGATGTATGAGAACAGGAGACTTCTGGGAAGGAGGAAGCCGATTCCTCCAACTCCTGCCCAGACCACCGAAGTAGCAGGATGTGATCTGCAACCACTGAAAAAGGTACTGAGCCACATGGCTAACATAGATCAGAAAAATGGGTTAATCAAGATGTGAGAGTTAGCCAGTGAGAGGCTAGAGCTAATGGGCCAATCAGCTTTATAACTTATAGAGATCTATGTGATTTTCTTTGGGGCTAAACAGTTGTGGGGTACTGGGCAAGACAAAAACCCTAACAAACAAGCCAGGCCCGTTCATGTTACACAGCATGGTCTTATTATGATTTAAAGTGAGATTCTCATTACTTGGCCCTAGAAAGTTGTCTATCTATGGCCATGTCAGTTATTAAAATGCATATTGGCTATAATTGACTACATACCTCTGATATACTAAGTCTGTTACCCACAGACTTACTAAAAGCATCTTCAGTGACCTGTTTGAAATCAATTCATTTGATATTTAATAATCAAGATAAAACGTAACATACAAGTCAAAAAAACTTTTCCAGAAACTTCTCTGAATATTAAATATGCATTACCACAATTATTTTATATTCTTCTCATTTTCTAGCACAAATTGAGGTGAATTCAGACTGTACAACTTCCACTGAATACTCTGGGCAAATTTCTATGACTCAGTCAAGTATATAAAGATTGACATTCTTTGTAGCTCTTCTTCTACCTCCAAACCCAAAAGTGACAGAGTTTGAGAAAATGCCAACAATTTTATGGGGGAAGAGTTGGCAGTCTAGGATAGAGGATCAGAGTGGCAACGAAGAGACTATATAAAGAATCTAAACAAAATGTTCTTTACAACCTCTCAGAAGCATTGACTGAACACATCCCAAACTTGCTTCGATGACAGCTAAATAGAGTGCTTTCTTTACATTTCTCACCTTAACCCATCTGGGCTTTTCACAAGGAAACACATCCTCCACCTTCTCCTCCCCCTCCTACCCATCCCCCATCCTCCTCCCACCCACCCCCTTTCTCCTTCTCTTCCTTAGGAATGCATACACACAGAAGGGAGCACAACCATTCACATTTAAATACAAGTGAGTCATCGAAAGAAATACAGTTTGGGGAGTTTAAAGGCAGAGGTGTTAACAAGTTAGTGTTCTAACAACCTTGAATGAGAAGAACAACTATTATTAGTTGGGAATGCTGAGGAGTAAATAAAAATGATTTGTGAAAGAATCCTAGCAAAGCCCTATAGTATACCTTTGAGAAACATTGCTTGTCTGCTCGGTTCAGTCATGGAAGTGCTTGATCGGAAAGAACTTTTTTAAAGTAAAAGAACCAAGGTCTTGATTCCTTAACATAGTATCTTTATTTAAGTCACTGGAAATTAGGGTTGTAGTGTAGGGGAAGAGAGAGAGAAGGTATTAATTTTGATTTTAGATGTATTTTGATTTTAGAGTTTCTCAAAAATGTAGCTGAGCTACAGTCTTTTTGGTCCTCAAAACAAAGAAACTTACTTATGAGTGTTGTAGGGAGTCTTGGGTGATGCTTTAAAGCCTTAAGATGAACTAGTTTGAACCTCCCTAGGCTAACCCAGTAAGGACAACAATAAATTCTGTGAATGAATTTAAATGTTACCAAAAAAGGAGACGAGATCTTCTTTTCATTGAAAACTGAAAGCCCACACAGAAAGTGAAGAATGCCAAGGGACAGAATGGGAATTTAGGGATGTGCAAAATTTTTTTGCAATTAAAAAGAAAATAAAGAACTAGGAACCAAGCAACAGAGAGCAGGTCAAGCAGGCATAATTATTACCATATAGTTTAGTAGGCAGCAATATTCAAGTATATTACCCGTGTGTTTTTGTAAAACTATGGATTAGAAGCTGGGCTCTTCTTAAAGCCACCAAGAACAACTAATATGCATGAACTCACATAATAATAAAAACAGAGAGATATCATGTCTGTGTACAGACTGCAGTGTTTCTCATTCAAAGTCTTCCAAACTTTTAATGAGATTTTAAGTAGTGAAATGGTCTGGAAAGGGCATACATGTTCAAGGAAAGTTTGTCAGGGAAGAAATGGAACCAGGAAAGTAGAGAGTCATGAGTATATGAAAGGTGGAATAATCTAGTAGAGGAAAGTGGAAAGGTCTGTGAAAGCTAAAATGCATACAAGAATCCATGACCTAAGCAGCAGAGCGCAAGGAGCTCTTTCTTCTGATTAACTACACTTTAGCTTAGAAATCAGGGCTTACAGCCAGATCTCAACAGCACCCAGTATGATGAGAAAAACAGTACTGATGAGAAATGCAGAGTAGAGCTCTCATTTAAATTTAATTGAGATCATAATTTGTCAAATCACTTCTGAAAAAAATGTATTTTAGGCCATATTTAAAATTTAAATTATCCATCAAGAGAAAAGCAATTCCCTATATGTCAAAGGAACAAATATCTCTGTTTGATTGACCATTGATACAATTATCAGTGGGGCCATCACCAAAGATTCTCCAGTTTCACTCCTAATACCATACTCAATAGATGGGACTATTTAAACTTCAACTGAATTAAAATCCAATAAAATAATGTGATCATTTGAAACAGCCATCTTTCCAAGCTGACTAGTCACATGTCACTTAGTGGCTACTGTGTTAGGAAGGGATGGGTCAGAATATTTTATCATCCTAGACAGTTTTCTCAGATAGTATTGGGTTAGTTATCAGAAGACTAAATGATAAACCAAAAATCAAACCATTTCAATTACAGTTTTAAACAATGTAATTAGTATTCATATTCATAGAGAATACAGATCTGCACTAACATTTTATGTTTCACTTTGAAGAGTAGTTATCAAAAATCAATTTTGCAGAAGAACCATTTGAGGGGTTTTATTACTAAAAGAATGATTCTATAAGTCTGGATCTAGGAATATGTATTTCTGCATTTTGAGAAATGTTATGATTATACATCAAAATATTCCAACTGATTCTGTCAACTGATGGATAAAGAAAATGTGGTACATACATACAGTGGAATACTATGCAGCTACAAACAAGAATAAAATATTCTCGTCTCCAATAATATGAACGAAATTGAAGATTTCCTTTTGTTCCTTTTGTTAAGCACAAAAATCCAGACAAAAAAATACAAGTTCTGCATAATCTCACTCATATGTGGGATCTAAAATAGTTGATCTTACTGAAGTTTCGGATAGAATGTTTGTTATCAAGCAGTTCTAGGAAGAGCAGAGCAAAGGACAGGGAGGATTGGTTAGTGAGTGCTAAGTGATAAGCAGGGATAAAGACACTTCACGGTGTGCGCTGTTGCATAATAAAGAGGCCAAAGGTAACAACTGTGTTGTATATCTGAAATGTCTGGAAGAAAAAAAATGGAAGGAGTTTTCAGCACAGAGAAATGATAAATGAGCCAAGGCATGGTGCCTAAACTTGTAATCCCATCACCTGGTAGGTTGACACAGGAAAACAATGAGTTACAAGTCACTCTGGACTACACAGCAAGTTACAGGTCAATCTGGGTTTCATAGCAATCCACTCTCGCCTCTGCCTAAAAGGAAAGATAAGATAGATGTTTGTGGAAATAGGAATATTTAATATAATTTTGACATTACGCAATGTATGGATGTGTTAACACTACTTAGATAATACACCATTAGTAGGTAACATTTTTGGATGGCTTTTATATAGTAATTTAAAAATAAATGTAATTTAAATATTTAAAGTTTTTACCTGACATAATACCACGGGGAAAATTCCAATTATCATTTTATGTGTGTGTGCACTATTTCCTATAAGTACATATATATTATACGTATTGATTTATTTTCAAGTATATATATTATATATATATACATATTACTGTATATACATAATACAGACTTTCCCTCTATGTAAAATTACAAAATGTTCACCAAAGACAATGGAACATTCAAGGTACAGTGGATCTGTGAAAATATTAAGCGTAGAAAAAAATCAAGCAATAGGAACAAATCTGTTGAACAGAATATCCCAGAATATCTGTGCAAAGCAGAAGTATCTATCTACCCACTTTCTGGAACTCTCTGAAATGATTCTGAAACTTGAGATAGTAGGAGAGGAGAAAAACCTTGGCACTGCTGCAGGTGGCCTAATATTATAAGTCAATGCTTTTGTGTGAGACACTAGACTGTGGGCTGAGAGATGGGTAAAAATACAGTTAATGACTTCAAGAACTCAGTCTACCAGAGGAAGACAGAGCAAGGATAAGTACTATAATGCAGTAGCAGGTGTGATCGGAGCTGAATCTTAAGTGTCAAGTGATTCTCAGTCGCTGGAGATGTGAAAGGTGGTAATTTAAATGTAGCGAATAGCATGGAAGAAGCATAAGAGCTTTAAAATGCGGAGGGTACCAGGTGACCCAGAAGTAGTCTAATTCATAAATAAATAGGATATACATAGTTGTATGGTGTAACATCGGGGTAGAAAAGCATTCTGGGTGGCCGGGATATAACTACAGATTATCCTAAATGTCTCTGGTTAAAAAACAAAAAGAGAGAGAGAGACAGACAGAGAGACAGAGAGACAGAGAGACAGAGAGACAGAGAGAAGCACAGCTAAGTATTAGATCTGTATTTATGGAAACTCTGTACTAGCTGGGCATAAAAGGTACTGGGCAGGTAGGAGAAGCGAAGATGATGTGCTATGATTAGTCATTTGGCTGCATGGAAGCAAAAATAGACTCTACTTGCAATGTTTCTTACTGCAAAAAGCTAAATATCAAGAGAAAAGCAACAGAATAGGAGAGACTTTTTTTAAAACAAGGCTGAAAATCTTGAGAAAACCACGAAGAGTGGCAGCATTTCAAAACTGCGGGGAATTCAGTGGTCCTTCGTGACTCTGTCCATAGAGGATGCACGATGGGGATCAGAAAGAAACTAAAAACAAAGTGTCAATGGTCTAGTGAGCAGATACCTCTGCACTGCCTAGGCCTTCTGAAGTCACAGACAACTGAATAAATATCAGCTTGTAACTCGTGCACACGCAGCTTCTTCAGTGGAGTATATGGAGACTCCCTGCATGTGGTTAAGAACAAGGGCTCTGGGGCAAACTTTCGGTGATCAAATCTTGGGGCTAGTACTGGTATATATGGTGGTGCCTACCTGATAAACACTGTACTTGAGAGGGGGGAAAGGAAAATTATAAAATCTAGGCTAGTTTGTGTTACATAGAACATCTGAGGTCAGCCTGAGAGGTACATAGTAAGACTATGTCTCAAAGAGCAATTTAAAAAAAAAAAAAGCCACAATTCTGAAGCCTAGTAAGTTTAAGACCTGATAAACAGGTTACTTAATAGTCTGTGCTGGATTCCATCCAATTGAGCTGTTAACCAAAGGGCTCCCATGGAAATCCCCAAACAACCCAAGAAAAAGGAATGTGCCTCAGTTTTTTAAATGTTTAAATGGAAATACTAATATCTAGCTAAGGGAATTATTATGGATGTTGATGAACCCATATATACAAGTTATTTATTTAAAATAACAACCTGCTACAGAATAGGAATCAAAAAATGTTAGCTCATCGGTGTATACATGAGTGAAGAACACACATTTAGTTATACTATGCACAGTAACCCTAAAAGGCATGAGTATTTTATCTCTAGGATGTCATATTTCTGTTCAGGAGTCCAAGAAGCACCTGAAATATACCGTCCTGCATAAACAGCATGCCTTAATTATTATTCCTTTTTAAAATATTTTTATTTTTCTTTGAGGGGGGAGGCATGACACATTGCCACATGGAGAATGTGGCGACCAGAGGACAGCCTGCAGGAGATTTTCTCCTTCCCCGTCATATGGGTCCCGGGGATCTAACTCAATTCACTAGGCTTGGTGGCAAGTGCCTTCACCTGCTGAGTCATGTTGCCACCCCTTGAGTATTATTCTTACTGAGGATATTAAGTCATTTTTAATAACGATTTCCATTTGTAAATATTCTCAGTGATCTTCTTGAGTAGGCTGTGTCTGCCCTCTTCTTCACTGAACACAGTTAACAGGTGGACCCAGCTTTACAGCCCTGGAGAGCCGAAGCCCAGAAACGGACTTTGTAGTTTTGCTTGGACCCAGTACAGGGAAGGGAACGTTATACAGATCAAAGACTCTTTTTCCTTCTCCAGTTAAAAAAAAAATACCAATTTCTTTTAAAAGCTTCCAATAAGTTCCTTTTCATTTAAATTCAGTGCGCTTGTTCCCACGAAAAGGAATTAGGGTGAATTGGGGGTGAAGAAGGGGGTTTTGTTCAAAGCTTCTAACGGCATGAGAAATTGTCCACTGAAAAATCAAGACGTTTTTTAATACGGCTCTTCCAATCACATGTATATAATTCCCCACCTCTCCTTTCTGCAAACTTGACCTACAACTCCTTTTTTAATTACCAAATCTCACTTAAGCTTAAAGAAAGATGAATGGGCTTCATATAGTCCTCCTTTCCCCTAAATACAGAAAGTACTGCTTTACTTTACTTTAATATATATTAAAGACATAATCTTGGATGAAGATAAATTCTAACCACATGGTGGCTGAGGCAATATAGTCATTACCATCCTCATATGTTATTTTTCTAAAAGTTGAAAGAACACATTATAACAATATTTGTCCTATCTCTTTTCTCTTGTTTTTTTTTTTTTTAGTCTTTGAGGAAGGGTCTCACGCTATACTTCAGGCTAACCTTGAACTTGTGGTGCTCCTCCTGCCTCTGCCTCTCTGCCTCTCCACCTGCCTCTGCCTTTGACTCGGCATCAGAAGTACAGGGATTGCAGGTGTGTGCTGCCACCATGCCTGGCTTTACTCATTTCTGCTGCAACAACACTCTTGAACACTGCCCGATGCTGGGGAACTGTGCATGGCATGAGTGCAGTCATTTCCCCAGGACATGAGAGCTCCAATAAACTGATGTAAGAACGACCCCACGAGCAATGTCTCCTGAAAGGCTTTGAAAGAAGAGTTTGATCAGAGACGAGAGCTAGAGCTAGTGTGAATTACTCAATGTCTGCATCCCTTTGCTGAATTCAGAACGCACCTTTAAACAGCATTCCCTTCTTTGGTGGTACACAAAGTCTGACTTTTCATTAAAACGAACAAATTGAAAAATCTATTTGAGAACTTTAAAAGACTGATGAGAGAGAAGTGAGGAGCGCAGGGAGGGAGGAGGAAGAGGAAGGAAGAGTGAGCTACATATTTTTTCTGTTATCTGTGCAAAAATATTCTAATTTTGAAAACATAACAGTTCACATTCATAGCCAGGATATTTTCAAATACATACTCATGAAAACCATTTATAAGTCCACTGAGGAAAATATTACAACAAATTATCTTATTGGGTGGAAAAATATTTTACATTAACCTTTAAATCAGACAAGATTTGTTTCCTCAAAACTTCAATTTTTACTTTCATTCATATTGGTATATAAATCTGCCAGAACACTAGTGTGTTACAAAAGAATAGACTGTTTCTGGAAATAACTAAATGTAGTCTTCTCAACTTGTAGCATAGTCCAATTTACCTGAAACCTATTATTAAAGAGATAGTGTGCTATAAGGGAGAAAAAATAAGCACATATTTTTTTTTTTAAATCAGGTGATTTAATCTATGAGTTCAGGCTCTGCCGCTCAGTAGGTGTAAGACCTCAGGCCAGTTACTTATCCTCTGAGTCTCAGTCTCGGTTTTCTTACCTATAAAATACAGACCACATCACTACCGTTGCCACATAGAATTGTTACGAGCTTAAACTGAGAGTATGATTTAAATCACTGTAGAAATGTTTTACATATCCACTGTAACCCTAACAACTCACAACTGTAATATAACCTTAATAGAATAAAACCATTAAAGAGATAAACATATCCACTACTAACACACGAATCAAATGTAGCCATTAAGGCCACCTGGTTGAATTTGGCATTATTCATGTGCTCACCTTGAATTGAGAGAGAGTAAGGGGGTGCCACCATTTCTTTTAATGTAAACATGTACTAACACAAAGAAGTGTTCCCAAATACAGCAATTCCAGGAGCATAACAAAGTCCGGTATTTTTCACTGCCAGACATCTACACCAGCATTATCAGCACGCAAGAAACATCTATGTATTGAGCAAAGCAATGTTTTCCATGAGAATATAGCTACCTAATTTATAATGACAAAATAAGACATCTCTGAATTTAACCAGAGGAAAACAACCTCAGCAACTTGTCACATTAAAATGTCCAGATACAGTTCCTCGGGAGTCGTGCCTGCACTGGTAGATGGAGAAAACACCTAGCAAGCACAACTTTCCAACGCTTCCAGAAACAAACCAGCTGATAGCCAGGAAGGAAACCAAAGCCATAAATTCAAAGAAATGGGCGGCAGGGAGACTACACAAACCTGCTGTTGCTTTAACTGCAGACAATTCAATTCAGCAGCTGTTGGTCCAGGGACCAAGGTTCACTGTATGCTCCTCAATGCAGCCTTGAAACACTGTTACTCACATCATCTGCATGCTGCCCCATTAATGAGAAGCAAAATCAACTGTCTAACCACGCATCAAAACAGAATGTTATCTTCTAGCTGTTCAGCACAGGAGATGTTCTTTTAAGAATGAAACAAGAATGTAGATGCAAGTCCTTGGCAATAAATGATATCCAAAGTTCTCAAAACCCATGCAGCTAGAGGGGCTAAGCTCCTGGTCTGTTCAGTGGGAAAGTGAAACTTTCTCAAGGTTTCTTATTTGCAAGGGTCCTTCTTGCCCAACAGCTGTATAACAAGCCTTTGAAACAGCACGCATAAGTGGCTGATCAGAGCCCCAGCGTTTGCATTATGATGCACCAATATTTTTCTGAAAGCTTAAGCAAGCACTTAAGGAACATTTTAGATCCGATGATATGTTACAATACGGCGGCTTTGGATGGCATTTTAAGCTTTGCTGTTTCCAGCACTTTTTTTTTTCAGCACCATGAGAATAAACAACAATAATACATGATATTAATCAGCCTGAGTTCAATACTGAAAGGAAAAGAAATTGACGGAAAAGATGTGCTCCGGAATGCTTCCCATTAGAAGTTTCCTTACTCTTAACTACATGGAAATCCATACAACCAATTAAAAAATACAGGAGCTTAAAAACTCAAGAGCAAAACAACATACTGAGAGTTTCAAAATTGCTTTTTGCTTCCAAAACACTGTCTTGTGTGCAAACATTGTAGGCATTATCACATACTACCAGTTGCAGACATAAGACTTGGGAAATTCAATACAAGAATACAGCAGAGAAGCGTGAACAATTAAGGGATCGCGACTACCAATTTAACAGAAAACCCAGATTTCACACAGCAATCTACCACACGCATAGCTAGGGAGTTTTATGCAGCTATTTTGTTTAGCTTGTTAGAATCCCATTTATCTTTCAGGCTAGTAGAAGAGGAAGAGAAATAAGAGAAAGAAATTCACTTTGAAACCAAAGGGAAATTTCAGAGAAAATAAAACATACTATACCTGTATATTGTACCAGGAACATTGTGACACTCTTCGGGGAACTGTTTCACGCTGTATCCTACCGTGAGTTATTCTCTCCTGACCCTCTTCTCTCCTCAAAAAGAAAAGCCAAAACACCCTAAGCCCCACTACACACTATCCCTAACCCACCCCCCCATGGAGGGGGAAAAAAAAAAAACAGCCACAGTTCCGCTCAGATCCGATGCTTCTGTTAAGCTCAGCTCCAGCCGAGCAACTGAGCTCTAGCAACGGAGCACGGGGAGGTGGATTCTGATGCCAGTGGCACTTCCATCCACTTCACTTACACAAAAGCAGGCAGTGGAAAATCCAGGAGCCTTGAAGACAAGGGCTGGAGCTGCCTTTTATGAATTGCTATTACTGCATGTGTCACCATCCATCTCCAATGACGGACACTTATAGGCTGAATTGGGAGTGGAGGGGGTGGGGTGGGGGAGGTTGGAGAGCAGGTGGAGAAGCAATTAGCAGTATGTTCATTGGAGAATTCGTTCGGGGTTTCATACATCAGTGCCTAAAGAAACAGCATGCAGTTGACAAATCAGAACTTTACGATTTGCATGCCTTAAAAGAAATCTTAGCTCGCAGCTCCAAACAAAATAACACTTAGCCACACTTCCAGGGTATGGAAAGTCGCCTCTCTACTTTCTCTTTCCTCTGGCTACCCTTGTTCCTGACAAATCAACATTCTGAATGAGTATTTGCTCATTTTCCCTAAAGAATTATATTTAAAAGGCTGAGAGCAAGGGAAGTATAAAGAAATTAAATTCTATTGAACATGACATCTCTTAACCAAAAGACAAGAAGCTAATTATTTTAACCCAACTTCCCATCCCTACTCCCATTCTCCAGGTGCAGCTTCCACACCAATAATCAATTGATCAAACAACTTTTGTGCATCTATTTAACCCCCCAAAAATGGCTATCTAAAACTAATTCATTTAAAATAAAGCTGAAAAGCCAAGAGCTATGTGCAGGACACAATTGGTAAGGGACCTTAAGAAAACACTATCTGAAAGTGGTCTGATTTCTTCATCGGCTAAAGTGAAGCACACTTCTTTAGACTGATTTTTAAAATTATATACGAATAGAAACAGTAAGGAAGTACATTCTTATGGGGAAAATGTGAGCCACGTGAAGGAACCCCTCGGGTTTCCGGGAACCTGGGTGCCATTTCTACAGCCTGGTGACACCAGATGAGGAACATAACTTCTCTGCACCTGAGCTTCCGGATGTCTAAACAGGAGATGATGGTACACGTCATGACTGCTTCACAAGAGTATCATATGAAGCTATTGAGTTAATGGCTCTTCTGCAAACTGTACAGGGACAGTATGTATGAGGTTATTATCACCGCACTATGAGGCAGTTCCTGCTTCAATGACTCAAGTGAAGCACCTCTCTCACGTAAGGAAAATAAAAAGAAAGGACAAATATGATTTTTTAAATCATTATTTATTTTTCAAATTAGAATCATTGTTTATCCTCAGAAGTCCACAGAAAGGGGATTTAAAAAAAAAACATTTTAAAGTGTAATCCACAGTACATTAGAAATTTGTCAAAGAAACTGGAGCCCCCTAATTCTCTCTTTCTAGAAAGTCTGTCCATTTTCCTTCATAGGATCTGAGTTCATGTTCCATCTAGAATGCTAACTATTGAAAAATAAACATCTCCTCTTGCTCAGTTTTTCTATCTATCTGGTTCATCCTTTATGCCCAGCATATGGGAAAAGACTAAGTCTAAATCTACAAGGTAAAAATCCAAAGTCATGTTTTCTAAGGCTCCAAGCTGCCTTAATACTATATATACAGTGACCAGCTGGCTTATACTGGGACACAATTTTAGCACATGAAGTCCTGGGGTGGCCACACCTGGGGTACTAAATGATCCAGGCAATGTTTGGGGACCTCCAGTTCAGCCAAATCCCACATGTCCTGATTTCCATCTGTATGGAAGTTACCCAAGTGTGTGTCTGTCCACATGGGACAAATGTGAAACAGCCAAAAAAAAAAAAAGCAGAAATATCAGATGTCAGCTCATCTTGGCCCCCTCCAGTGCCATCTGTGTCTTCAAACAAGTGTTTAGACCAACTCTTAAAATAAGAAAGAAAACTTCCTCATTGCTCTTTTGAATACCATTGCCGTTGCTAAAAATGCCAGTAAAATATTTATCTGAAATCTATTTTAAATCAATGGGGGAAGTAGAGAAGATGAATCACAAAGGGTTACCAAACTAGTAGCTAAGGCCCCATGAGCCATTTAAAGGGCAAGGGAAGGAAAAGCTAGAAGAAACAGCAGAGGGAGAAGAGAGAGAAGAAGTGAGCTTGCTAATCACACACTGGGTCAGAGCAAATCTCTTCTGCTTCCCTTTTAAAGCACTGGGAATGACAGTTTCTATAACTGAAGCTCTAACCTCGCCTTCCGTCTGCTTATGTGGATAAACAAGATGCAAAGGCACTGGAGGTCCCAACACCAAAGCTTACTTCCCCTGGCATGCAGAAAACTAAGCATGTGGAGTACAGACCTCCAGAGGCCTCCCACCTATAACTGTCCACCACAGCCTCACCTCTGGCATGGCTGCAAAGAAAGGTATCAGCCAAACTTCGGGTTCCGCAAAGGGGAAAGAAACAAAGAATGTCTATTTTAGAATCAGGGTGATACACCTTTGGACACTGTAAGTAACTCCCACAAACCCAAGTTTGAAATTCGAACCCCTCAAGTTCCTCAGAAGCGCCATACAAAGTAAAAGGGAAAGGACTAGGAAAAACGGTTTGTCAGCATTGGTCCTTAAGTCAAAATGTAAAGACCCTATCTATAAGACGACTGACAAAGTATCCCAAAGAAAAGAGGTGGGGTGGGAGCAGCACCTTAAACCCACGTGAGCAGGAATGGAATTGAAACCATAAAAACATCCTGATGAGAAGAAGTATCAAAACCTACTGCAAGGCTTTCTTCCTGACTTCACGTTTTAAAATCTAAGCATAAAGGGCACCCTAAGCTGCTTCCCCTCAGCAGTCACACCCATGCCTGCCTGTTCTTGTCAAATGAACTAGGGTCATTATTCATTTGGGATTCTAGGTATATTTGTCAAAAACAAAAGTCCCAGGGATGCCTATATGTTTTTCTTTGGGTTCTCCTTATTTAGCTTCTCTAGGATCACTAATTATAGGCTCAATGTCCTTTGTTTATGGCTAGAAACCAAATATGAATGAGTACATCCCATGTTCCTCTTTTTGGGTCTGGCTTACCTCACTCAGGATAGTGTTTTCTATTTCCATCCATTTGCCTGCAAACTTCAAGAAGTCCTTGTTTTTTACTGCTTAGTAGTGCTCTAATATGTATATATTCCATACTTTCTTCATCCATTCTTCCATTTTTGTTCCTATTGCACGAACTGGCTTTGTGGGAGGCAGTTTGGATGCTCACCTTACTAGGCCTGGATGGAGGTGGGTTAGGACTTCCCACAGGGCCGGGAAACTTGATTGCTCTTTGGGCTAACGAGGGAGGGGGACTTGATTGGGGGAGGGGGAGGGAAATGGGAGGCAGTGGCGGGGAAGAATCAGAAATCTTTAATAAGTAAAAAAAATAAAATAAAATGAAATTTGGGCCCATAAAAGAATTTTATGGATTCAGGGATTTAGCAGAGTCTCTGACACAGGATGGCTTATGTGCAGTATATTTATGTAAATAAATTAATAAATAGCAAAAAAAAAAAAAGTCCCAGGGAAGATTTCAAAGAACCAAGGGTTTGAACCAAACCACGGACCTCAGCAGGGAGAAACAACACTAATTTGCTAAACCTTAAAATGAAAATGTTAAGAGTGTAATGAACTAATTTGAACCAAAACAAAGTTTCCTGTTTTCTGAATGCATCGCACTTCACCAAAACCCTGAGAGGACCAAGAGTGAAAGTCCTGTAAGGAGCACACTTTACAGGCTTAGAGGCAAAAACACACAAACAAACAAGATAATCTGAATAGGCAGACTCTGCCATTTTACTTTTTTTAACCGTCTGACCTTGTTCAAGTCACTTCTGTTCTCCTTAGCCTTACTTGGTTGGCTTGGAAATGCCTACGCCGAGATTGCCAACATCCCAAACCTAATAGTTGCTGCCAACTATGAAATTTAGTCTAGCGGGAAAAATTAAATGACATCACAATTTGGCCAGGAGTGTTAAGAAGCAGAGAAACTCACTGATCACAACTCTCTTATGCGTTTACACCTCTAGCTTATTTTGAAGTATGTTTTACATGAGTTAGTCGCTTGTCTTGTTCAGACTCAAGAAAAAACACCCTAACAGTCTTTGTTTTAAAATATGTATACTCTAAAAAATAATTTAGACACACTTTCTTATCCTCAGGTCAAAGTTATAAGTGAACAGTCTGGTCCCAACAAAAATATGAAGAGAGGAGATCAACCTAAAATATGGTGATCACCTATTGTATGCTAGACATAACAAGGTATCTTATACAAGTCAGTACCCACAACACAGTGTTACTCAGGTATTATATACATTTTTCTAAGCAAGAAAATTGGACAGCTTATATTGATTGACTACTTAGTCACTCAACTGCTATAAGATTTTTAACTCAAGCAACCAGAATTCTTTACTACCAACATCTTAATGATTAAGGCATACTTCCTAAGTCAATCATTCAACTGAATACCTAATGAATAAATCACATGCTGAGCCCATCTAGTAAAGGGAGACTTCCTTGTATTTTTACTTGTCTTTTTTTTAACCTTTTTTATTGTCTGTGGGGAGGTAGGGGAGGGAGGAGAGGGAGGGAGAGAGGGAAAAAAGGAGAGAATAGGAGCACAAATACCATGGCACAAGTGGAGATCAGAGGGAGTTGATTCTCTCATTCCACTATGTGGGGTCCAGGAATTGAACTCAGGTCATCAGGATTGACAGCAAGTACCTTTACCCATTAAGCCATCTCTCTGGTCCCTTGTTTTGTTGCTGTTTTAAAATGTCATCTGATGATGTAGGGGACTATTAGGTTCTCCAGGCAGACAGACTTGAGTTTCTTGTTCTGGCTTATGGACCTGGCAGTGCTAAGTCTCAAGTTCCCTTGTCTGGTGAATGGAGAAAGAAGTGTGTTGTCAGGTTTTTGTAAAGTGTCACATGTGATGGCAGCTAGCACAATACTTGGCACAAAATTTCTGCTCAATAAAAGCAGATTAGAGGTCTCTTTGTATTTTAAGTAACACAGCAAAAAAGGGAAATGTTACAAAGAAAAAGAAAACTAGGTTTATGGAGCCCAGATGTGCTTAGGCATAACACAGGTAGAATATGAAAGCAGTAGTCCACCCACGGCCTCCAAAATTAAGTTGCATCGTATGATAAATGAGATCAAAATGAATGTATTAATTGGCAGTATTTAAACAACAAGGAGAACTGCCATGTGCTACACTAAGCAACAATTGTGTCTCATTTCCTAGAACTACTGCTTCTAAAGAGAGAGGGAAGAAATTAGAGGCTCCGCTTTGGAGGATTACTTAGGGAACTTGAGCATCCTTCTTCCCATAATAATTCAAGTCCTCATGGACCACCCCCCATTCAACTGTGGCCTTCTCAGACTCTCCTTTGCCCCTCCCTTCCTCCGTGTATGCTGACTTTTAGTATTCTTTGCCCTAGCCTAGCGCTGTCTGGACTCAAGCACATCAAGTTGTATTTATGGACTCTGCACCTGACACTGCCACTAGAGGAAACAGAGGGACATCTCAAAATTAATCAGAGATGCATGTTCCATTGAAACACAGGTCTAAGACACGCAGGCTGATTAGAGTTTTGGCAGCATAGCAAATGAAGGTATAATTGAAGGTTTGATTGATTTCAGAGCACAAAAACCTCTCTTTATGTAGTTAATGATACAAACACTGAAGAATTTAGAAAATCTGTACTGATGGCAAAACTTAGCTTGAAAGGGACAGATAGGTGGTAATGTAGGCAATAAAAAGAAATACAGGGACTGGCAAGATGGCTTAGCAGGTAAAGACACTTGCCACCAAATCTGATGGCCAGAGCCTGATCTCCGGAATACACATGGTGGAAGAAGAAAATCGTCTCCCACAAGTTGTCCTCTGACCTGCATACATGTGCAGTGGAACACACATGCTCATGAATGTGTGCACACACATGCTTGTGTGCACATGCGCACGCGCACACACACACACTATATAAACACAAAAGCCAAATACAATAACATGATTAACTGCTATCTGAGTGCTCATTGCATAGTTCTTTTCAACTTTTCTGTTACATTTGAAAGTTTTCATAATTAGAGGTTAAGGATAAAGAGTGTAGCTTACTAAACCTCAAACTTTCAAAATGAAATAGTCATACATTATAAAAGCATGAGTCAATTAGAACAAAATTGGTGATTCTGAATGAATGGTAGGTAAGACTTATTATATGGTTAATTTTCTCCATATTTAAAAGTGCTTAAAAGGACTGGAGAGATGGCTTGTGTCAGGGGCCATAGATTTGGGAGTGGGGTTAAACTCGGAGGCTCACTGGGGCTTTCTGCCTACAGGTCTAGCTGGGAAATGTGAATTCCAAGTTAAGGGAGAGACCCTGCCTCAAAGTAATAAGGCAGAGAGTGATGCGAGAGAATAAGTGGCACCTTCATCTGGTCTCGACACATGCAAACAGGTACGCTCATCAGTACAAACGTGTGCAACACATACACAGACACACATGCATACACACTACAAAGTTAAAAGTTTGTTGAGCGGTGATCCCTTTCATTTAGTTACAGTTGCTCAGTTGTCATTTCAAAAATTTTATTCGTGTATTTACTGACTGGTTGATTGATTTGCTTTTTCATTTTTTGAGATAGTATCTCATTATGCATCCCAAGTTGGCCGTAGAACTCACTATGGGACCATGTGGCCTTAGAGTCATGGTGATCATTACACTTCAATCTCCCAAATGCTAAATTCACAGATATATGACACTTGCCTGTTTCAGCAACCATTTTAGTAGAGGCCTATGGTGGTAGATATTGAAAAGAATTGAGCAAGGATAGGAGAATAATAATCATCAACCAATAGAAAAGACACAGATGCACTAGAGTATTCAAGATACCATATTCAAGATACTGTAGGGGACTCAGAGTTTTGTTTTGGTTTGGTTTGTTTTTAATAGTCCCTGCCCTGAGCCGGCTAACAATATAGATAAAGGAATGCCAAAGTGCTGTCTGAAAGGGTAACTGGCTGGAGCAGAGTTCTGTAAGAGAGAAGTATAAATATTGGAAACAGACTAGAGCCAAATTGTAGCAAATGCCAGGCTGGAGAATCTGGCCTTCCTCCTAAGGATAACAGGAAGCTATTTATGGTTTCTGAGTCAGGGAAAGAAAATTAACTAAAACTGATTAGCTAAAGAGTACAATTTGTTTAGGAAAATGTACCTTCAACATGCACTTGGCTTATATCTATATACCTCTGGCCCTTGTATTTCCCACATGGACTTTAGAGATTTCCAGCGCTGTGGACACTGGCGACTTTTCAGGCAGCCTTTTCCTTACATATATTCAGCCTATGTACCTTTCTCTCCTTGTGCCCTCAACTTGCCTCAGTGTTGCTGAGTCAGCCAGCAATAAATAAGCTTCACATAAAGTTTTTGAAATGAAGCTGCTGGGCTCGGAAACTGATTTCCTTTGTGATAATCAAACCCCAATTGCTGCAAGGATCACTGATTTGAGGTGGAAAAACTGAATATTCAACTAAGTGACATACAAAGGGGTACAGGACTATATGTCCTGTGTGTACAAAGCAACAATATTACTCTGTATACTGAAAGAAAGCTTAATGGTGGTGGCACTGTTGGACAGGGGTAAGTGATCGGAATACCAGTTCTTTAAAACCGCTACATTACAAAGTGAACTTTCTCTGCCTCCCCCCCCCACCCTCTAACCCGGCTGCATTACTCCCCTCCCCTGTCTCACCCCTGCATGCTTATGAGGCAATGACCACACTTAGTAGCAACCGATTACTCTCATTAACTTACCGCAGGACACCTTCCAAAATTCCTAGTCTGTATCCCTCTGTCACATTCCTAGTAGATTGCATACAGCATCATATCTTTACCAAAACTTTTCACGTTTATCCAAACTTCTTTTTACATGTTGGTTGTCCTGCTAAGACTGCTTGCTAGCAACTTCTTTATCTACTTAGAATATAGGCAGCTCCCATTTATACCTTATGACTCAGCCAAGTCGAGGTTTTGATCTACAGGTTGCCCATACCCTGCAGTAGTTCCTTTAGCTGTGTTTCTAGGAAGCCTTGTGTACATCTCTCTTTTGGAGTACCCTGTGTATATTAGAATATAGTCACTGCTCTGAGTTCGATCCCCTCTGCTAGACTGTGAGCTCATGAAGGTGGGCAGGAATTACATATAATTACATATTGTTTCCAGTGCTTAGCATGCAGTCCAGACCTTTAGAAGTGATCAAATGTTTATCAAATGAATGACATTGAAAATCAGAAGTTCTTTGATTTCAATTCAGCATCTTTTCCAAAATTAATGTTTTGTTAAGCAGAGAAATAAATGGGTATTATTGTGGCATTATTATACTTTATTCTTTGCTCACTAGCTGGCTTATCCCCTTTCCTTGCCAGTCCCCTTCCTCATGTCCCCCAAACAGTCCCCCTTCTGCCTTCATGACACATTTATTTCACAGCCCTTGACATCGCCTGAAATGTGAAAATTGCAACACCATGCAGCCCATGTAATAGTAGTGAAGTGTGTTCGAGGACACAACTGAAGAGGAAAGAGCAGAAGGACATATCATGAGGTCTTCTTGTGGGATTGTTTCCATCCCGGGCAATTCTCACTGGCAGTTGTTGTTGCTAAAAAGAGCAGCTGGAGCAGATGAGAGGGGGCCTTACCAGGGAGTTCCCCATCTTTGTTAGGCAGTCCACCACTGAAGCAATATTGGTACTAAAACATGCTCCATATAATGCTTCAGCTTCTCTGAATTACAGCCAAACTTTCATTTGTGCTCTGCCTCCAGATGTCTTTGGACCAGCCCTGTTAATGGACAGTCATTGAATGTTCTCCCATTTTTATTCTCACCTATCATTATTAGGCGAGGGAACGGTATTTTTAAGAGACCACTAAACAAAACATCACAAAGGGAAGGGGAACAGAGCTAGAAAAAAAAAAACACAGACTTTGTTACTCCTATATCCCTATATCACCAGTGCATTTCACTATGTCTCCATCTTACAAAGCTTTATATGCTGTTATCAGTAAAGCATAGAAAGGAAAATAAAGGCCAGCAAAATGCTGTACTTTGTAGGGAAGAAACAGAAGAAAGAAAGCTGAAGACTGGAATGTAAATCTTTAGGTATATGATTAGCAGCCACTGCTAAAGAGTACTTGGGGCTACTTCTCAAAAGTAGGACAAAGCAATTAGCCTTTTCTTTAGACTAAACTGAGGTGGTTTGCTGAAGTAAAAAAAAAAAAAAGAAAAGGAAAAACAACTGAGTCTGTTTTGATCTTCAAAAATGTCAAACTGGTAAACATTTGGGTTTTTTTTTTTTTTTTGTACATATAAATCTAAGGGCCAAGCCTTGCTTGAGGAAGATTTAAGAGACATAAAATTTGTCTGAGGTGTCTGCCAAATCTGTGCAGCAGAGACAGGAACCCTGGAAAAGCTGACACAATCATAATTCTCACAGCACCGGCAAGCCTGTGCTGCGCTGGAGCCGTGGGAACCCACCCTTCCGTAGGTAATACTGTTTGGAGACAGGCAAGTACATCGTTTGCTTATCGGCTATCTGGTAGCTCACTTTTGCCTAGATCCCACAGAGGGAAGAGAAGGAAAGAAAAATAACCCCCTTTTGGCACACAGCCCCATTATCAGCTGGGTAAAATTTTCATTTAGATGATGGGCTTACTCGTTGCAGTGTTCTCTTTCAGCAGTTCTTGAATGTTCGTTCTCTAATCTCTCTCTCTCTCTCTCTCTCTCTCTCTCTCTCTCTCTCTCTCTCTCTC